>NC_058083.1:207893685-208193685 GCF_014858855.1 Bufo gargarizans
AGCTTTCCTCTTGTGGAGTCAAGAAGTCATAGTCAATCCAGGCCTTGTTCATTTTATAAACCCAGTCAACCTGTCAGCATTTTCAGTTGACAAGCGGATACACATATCTGTTATAATGCAACCAGCAGTACTAAATACCCGCTCAGACAAAACGCTGGTGGCAGGGCAGGCCAGCCCCTCCAAGGCATAGAGCGCCAGTTCGTGCCACACGTCCAGCTTAGACACCCAGTAGTTGTAAGGCACTAAGGGATCATTGAGGATGCTGACACGATCTGTTATGTACTCCACCAATGACCATCTTCCCAAATCTTTCCCTCCATGTGACACTAGGCCGCGCATCAGGGTGAGGGTGCTGGAGAGGTGTCATGAAACCGTCCCAGGCTTTGGCGAGTGTTGCCCTGCCTCTGTTGGAACTGCTGTGTGTTCCCCTTGTCTCCCCTCTTCGGTTGGCCAAGGAACTACAGACTCTGCTGCCAGCGTTGTCAGATGTAAATTTTTGGAGCAATTTTTTAACAAGGATCTTCTGGTATTGCACCGTTTTGCTCGTCCTCTCCACCAGAGAAATGAGAGATGAGAAGTTCTCTTTGTAGGGGGGGGGGGGGGGTCAAGAATGGTGAACAACCAGTAATCTGTGTTGTCTAAAATGCGTATAGCGCGCGGATAGCGGGAAAGGCAACCTAACATGAAGTCAGCCATGTGTGCCAGAGTACCAACAGGCAAGACTTCGCTGTCATCATCAGGAGGATCACTCTCAATCTCCTCATCCTCATCTTCTGCCCACCCACGCACAACTGGTGGAATTAAACTTCCATTTGTACTACCTTCTGTAGCGGAGGCAACCATCTCCTGCTCCTCCTCCTCCTCCTCTCCATCGTCCAATTCGCGCTGAGAAGATGATCTGAGGGTGGTATGGCTATTACCCTGTATAATGTCTTCCCCCATTTTAACCACTCCCACATGCAAAGCGTCGTCCTTAATTGTGAGCAGCGAGCGTTTGAGTAGACACAGAAGTGGGATGGTTACACTGATAATAGCGTTATCACTGCTCACCATCTGTGTTTAATCCTCAAATTTTCTTAAAACCTCACAAAGGTCAGACATCCATGCCCACTCCTCGCTTGTGAATAGCCGAAGCTGACTGGAAAGGCGACGACCATGTTGCAGCTGGTATTCTACTGCCCTCTGCTGCTCACAAAGCCTGGCCAACATGTGGAACGCCGAGTTCCAGCGCAAGCTCACGTCGTACAACAGCCGGTGAGCTGGCAATTTCAAGCGCAGCTGCAGCATTGACAGACCGGCTAAAACTGTAGGTGACTTGCGGAAATGCGCACACACGAGGCACACCTTCATCAGTGGCTCAGGCAAATTGGGGTAGGTTTTGAGAAACCGCTGAACCACAAGGTTTAACACGTGGGCTAGGCATGGGATGTGTCTGAGTTGGCCGAGCTCCAAAGCCGCCACCAAATTACGGCCATTATCAGACATAACCATGCCTGGTTCTAGGTTGTGTGGGGAGATCCACAGCTCAGTCTGATCTATTATCCCCTGCCGCTCTGCGGCGGTGTGCTGTTTGTCTCCTAAGCATATCAGCTTCAGCACGGCCTGTTGACACGTCCCCACTGCAGTGCTACTCTGCTTCCAGCTACCGACTGATGACTGACTGGAGCTGCACATGGATAATTTGGAGGTGGAAGTGGAGGAGGAGGCAGAGGAGGAGAAGTGGGGGTTGGAGCCACTATGTAGCTGGTGGCAGAAACCCAGTGTGCCATCAGGGAAATGTAGCGTCCCTGGCCGAATGCACTTGTCCTTGTGTCCGTGGTTAAGTGGACCTTCCCAGTAACTGCTTTGGTCAGGGCACGTGTAATGTTACGGGACACATGTTGGTGTAAGACGGGCACGGCACACTGGGAAATATAGTGGCGGCTGGGCACTGCGTAACGCGGGACGGCCGCCGACCTCAGGCTGCGGAAGACTTCAGTGTCCACAAACCTGAATGGCAACATTTCCAGGGCCAGTAATTTGGAAAGGTGCACATTTAGTGCTATGGCCTGTGGGTGGGTGGCTGGGTATGTTCAAATGCCTGGGGTAAAGATATTTGTATGCTGCGCTGGGACACGGAAGTGGATGTGGTCGCTGATGGTGCTTGTGAAGGTCCAGGTGCAGGGAGGGAGGCATCCGGGCCTGCGCCTTCGACAGGGGATTGACCAGCATGTAACACAGGGGAAGAGGAGGCAGTGGTGTGACCCGCAGACACAGATTGTGGACCCAGGCATTTTTCCCACTTATTTCAGTGCTTGGATGCCATTTGGCGGATCATTCTGGTGGTGGTGAGGTTGCTAGTGTTTACGCCCCGGCTCATTTTGGTACAGCACAGGTTGCAAACTACTGTTCTATTGTCGTCCGCACATTCCTCAAAAAAGCACCATACTGCAGAACACCTACCCATTGGCAAGGGAGATTTATGCAAGGGGGTGCTCTGGGGAACAGTTGCAGGACTGTTTGGTGTGGCTTGCCTTCTCCCTTTTGCCACCCCACTGCCTCTTCCAGGCTATTGCGGTGCAGCAGATACCTACCACTCTGTACTGCTGTCCTCGCCTTCCACCTTTCTCGGTTGGGTCAGTGACTTCATCCACCACCTCCTCTTCCACTTCCTCACTCTGCTCATCCTCCTGACTTGTTGACCTTGTTGTGTCTCATTCTCTTTATCAACCTCTTGAGACAGTAATTGCCGTTGAGTTATTGGCAACTATGTCTCATTATCACCCACCTCATTAAACAGTAATTGCCATTCCCCACCGTCATCTTCTTGTGATCGTGGATGCTCAAGAGTTTGGGAATCAGGGCACAAGACCTGTCCTTCTTTAAGCGTGCTTAGCGAGAGGGCCAAGCAATGAATGGCGCTGAAAAGAGCTCCTCGGAATATCCGATTGTGGGATCACTTGTTTGCCCAGACTCTCCATGGTGGGAGGAAGGAAGATCAGGCTGAGGATTGGGTTGAGCAGACTCTTGGCTACTGAAACTGGACTTTGTGGAAAACAGGGTGGTGCTTAACCGACTGGAAGCATTATCTGCTGCAATCCAACCGACCACCTGGTCGCACTGGTCTGACTTCAAGAGTAGTGTCCTGCGCCGCCCTGCAAACTGGAACATGAAGCTAGCTATTGTGGATGATTGTTTTTCTTGTGCTCTTTGCAGCAGGCACAGTTTCACCATGCACAGTGCCACGGCCTCTGCGTGCACCATCAGCATCTCTGCCACTGCCACGTCCCTTACTGCTCGCCTTTTTTATATTAAATGTTATATATGATTGAAAGTCTGTCACACGTACAGTAGCGTAGGATTTGGAAGTGTATGCGCAAACAAATTTAAAAAGTTATTTGGGATGTGGAAACGTCACACAGGAGATATCCCGCATAGGAGATATCGCCAGTGGCTAATGAAAAAGTACAGGTGTACTTTGTCACAGGTATTTGGGATGAGTAAACATTATACAGGAGAGGTACCATTGATAATGTCACTGTCCGCAGCGTCTGCGCTAAAAATAGATATTGCTGCCACACACAATAGTCCTTAGAAGAACTTTTGGGTCTGTAAAGTTTTAGCAATTTAGCGCAGGTTGTGTTAAAAATATAGATTGCTAATGCCACACACAATAGTCCTTAAAAGGACTTTTGGGTCTCTAAAAAGTTTTGGTGGCAAAAATATTCTTAAATCACTCACTAGACTGTCTGTCCTTTCCTCAGCACAGCTCTCCCTGACTAAGAATGAGCCAAACATGCGTCATCGGGTGCTATATAGCACTCGATGACGCGTCCGGCCAACCAATCACTGTAATGCCAGCAGCTAACATGGTTACGGCATTACAGCGAGGGCAGCACTTACCTGTAAGTTTATTGGCTGAAAAGCAGCCAAGAAACGTACGGGGCAGAGACTCGAGCATTGCATTCGAGCACATGCAGTATTCGGCCGAATACCGCCATGTGCCGAGCATCGGGATGCTTGAGCCGAACTGGTGTTCGGCCAAGCATGCTCGATCATCACTACCAGTGGCAGCTCATGTGTGACACCTGCCGTTCTTTTGAGGAGGCCAGGTTATTTGTCAGTCGCCAGGACTACGGGATGAACGATGTAATGCCTCTGCTTCCATGTCCTGGAACAGATGATGGTAAATCTGGCTGGTCAGCGGACTGGAGACGTGGCGCCTACATCTCACGGCCACATGAGTCCTGTGGGTGCTAAACTGGAGGAGGAGGACATTGGAACACAAGCAATGTGTAGCGAAATGGGTGGTTTTTCTACATAGGTGACAGGAGAGGAGGAGCAGCCGGAGGAGCTACAGGGTGATGAGGAAGAAGAGGCAGAGGACCCAGACACACCGTGGCAGTATGCAGTGGATATGGAGGCATGGAGTCCCTCCGAGTCACTTGCGCAAATGAACTACTATTGAGACATCCTATTAGTCAGTTGGCCACTGCCTATCTGCGCCATCGTCTATCTTCTCACAGGTCTGACCGGTGGGGCCCTCTGCGCTCACGTTCCACTGGCATGGCTGCTGGGGAGGGGTGGGGTGGCAGGAGCAGTACCAGCCCCATCAGCAGCAGCCTGAGTCTAGAGTCGCTGATAGACTAGTCACCCGTCTAGTGAAGAAACTACTCACCAGCAGTTAGACATAGAGAAGAACCTGAACCAGCAGGTGGTGGCATACTTGGAGTTTACCCTGCCAGCCATCATTGAAGATCCGCTGGAATACTGGACAGCCAAACTGGATTTGCGGCCGCAACTGGCCGAGTTTGCTTTAGAAAAGCTGTCCTGCCCAGCCAGTAGTGTGGCATCAGAGCAGGTGTTTAGTGTTACCCCAAGGAGAACTCTCCATCCTAAATGTGTAGAGACTGACCTTTGTCAAGATGAATCAGGCTTGGATCAGCCAGGACTTCCACCCACCAATGCCTGATGCATCAGACTAGATCATCCATGGTGCCACAGCAAAACCTTAAGAAAAGAGACTGGTTTCTTCTGGCTACCTGCCTCAGCTACTATTCTGATGCTGCCACCCACCTGATGCCAAGTGTTCCTTCTTTCACCCACCATCTTCAGCTGGTACTGGTATTGTCACACTATGTCACCTTGCCACTCTGTGGCCTCCTGATGCTGCTGCCACCTCCACACTATGTCACCTTGCCACTTTGTGGTCCACTCATGCTGCTGCTGTCACCTCCAGACTCTGTCATTGGTCCACTCTGTGGTCTCCTCATGTTTTACCCACCCTCCCCACTTCATGACTGGGAAACTATTTAGCCTTTTTGGCTTGGCTAACATCATAATATATTTGACCCTTTTTCTGATCTGTCAGAAGGAAGGTAAAATGAGACACACAACGGATCCTCTCTGTGTAGCAGCTATAAGGCCTGTATGGTCCCATCAGAATTGGCTTATGATTTGGTAGCCAAAAGCAAGAGTGGGTTACAAGACACAGAAGACTTGCAAATATTCCATTCACGTGTCATCTCCGTTTTGGATCCACTCCTGTTTTTTGGGGGCATTAGCAATTCTAATGGATTACTGACCAAATGCTGACCGAGTGAAAGCTGATGCTCCACATGCGTTTTTTTGTGGGTTAATATTCTGACGGATCAGAGGAAGGGCAAAATAATCAGTGACATCAACACAAACTTACTGTTGACACACACTCCACTCTGTCAGGGGGCTCTACTTGTATAAGCATTTAACAGGTTCTGTTGACATCTATGTGGAATCAGCTGACGACAGTGTAAAATGAGTGCGCTTCTTGGCGCTAACATCGACCTGTAAGGCTTAGTTCATACTTGAGTTATTTGGTCAGTTTTGTCCCCACGACTGCCCAAATAAGTGAAGTGTGCGGTGATTCTACTATAGCTCTCAGAACAAGGAGACACTAAAACATCATTTTTTTTGCTTCAAATATGCTATTATTGTGTTAAAGTGAAATAAATAAAAAAGTTGACATATTAGGTATTGCCGCATCTGTGACAACCAGCTTTATAAAAATATCACATGACCTAACCCCTCTGCTGAACACTGTAAAACAAAAAAAGTGTCACCTAACATCACATAAAGTTCAACACCAAGCGATTAAAAGCGCCTATACCCCCCAAAATAATACCAATCAAACCATCACCTCATTCCGCAAAAAATGAGATCCTACCTAAGACAATTGGTCAAAAAATAAAAAAGCTAT
This sequence comes from Bufo gargarizans, assembly GCF_014858855.1. NCBI lineage: Eukaryota > Metazoa > Chordata > Amphibia > Anura > Bufonidae > Bufo > Bufo gargarizans. Next base: position 207,899,900 of record NC_058083.1, read on the forward strand.
GGCTCTCAGACTATGGAAACATCTTTTTTGGGGGGTTTCAAAAATGCTATTATGGTGTAAAACTTTAATAAATAAGAAAAAGTATACCTATTAGGTATTTCCACGTCCGCAACGATCTTTTCTATAAAAATGTCACATGACCTAACCCCTCAGATGAACACTGTAAAAATAAATAAATAAAAACTGTGCCAAAACAACCAATTTTTTGGTCACCTTGCCCCATAAAGTGTAATAATGAATGATCAAAAAATCATACTGCATGTACCCAAAAATGGTACCAATAAAAACATCAACTCTTCCTGCAAAAAACGAGCCCCTGCACAAGACGATCGTCAGAAAAATAAAAAGAATAAGTAGTTCAGAAAATGGAGACAAAAAACATAATTTTTTAATTTTTTATTTCTTTAGTATGTAAAACTGAAACAAAGAAAGTGGACATATTTGATATAATTGCATCCATAACAACCTGCTCTATAAAATAGCACATGATCTGCCTTCCAAAAACCATATGGCGCTCTTTTTATTCTGCGCCCTGCTGTGTGCCCTTACATCAGTTTACGAACACATGTGGGGTTAGGCTAGGTCTACACGACGACTAGGTCTACACGACTACTACACGACGACTACACGACGTCTACACGACAACGACAGATAGGGCGCAACATTTGTCGCGCGACATTTATTGCACTAATGTCGCGCGACAAATCTCGAATGGATTTTCTGCGACTGTTTGCGTCGCAGTCGCAGCATGTCGCATGTTGCAGTGCGACACCATAGACTGCTATTATAAAAATTGTCGCGCGACATTAGTGCAACAAAATGTCGCGCGACAAATGTCGTCGTGTAGACCTACCCTTAATCAGGTTAATAAATATTGAGTTTTGTTTGGCTGTTAACCCTTGATGTGTTAAAGAAAAAAATGGATTAAAATGGAAAATCTGCCAAAAAAGTGAAATGTAGAAATGTCATCTCCTTTTTCCTTTAATTCGCGTGAAACACCTAAAGAGGGTTAACAAAGTATGTAAAATCAGTTTTGAGTAACTTGAGGGGTGCAGTTTCTACAATGAGGTCATTTATGGGGGTTTCCACTATGCAAGCCCCACAAAGTGACTTCAGATCTGAACTGGTCCCTAAAAAGTGGGTTTTGGAAATTTTCTTAAAAATTTTAAGAATTTCTTCTAAAATTTTAAGCCTTCAAACATCCTGAAAAAATAAAATGACATTTACAAAATGATGCCAACATAAAGCAGACATATGGGGAATGTTAAGTAATAAATATGTTATGAGGTATCACTTTCTGTTTTAAAAGCAGAAAAAAAAATTAATTTAGAAAATTGTGAATTTTTCAAAATGTTTGGTAAATGTGGGATTTTTTCATAAATAAAGGGGAACTATATTGACTCAAATTTATGACTATCATGAAGAACAATGTGTCACGAGAAAACACTCTCAGAATGGATTGGATAAATAAAAGTGTTTCAAAGCTATTGCCACATAAAGTGAAACATGTCAGATTTGCAAAAAATGGCCTGGGCAGAAGGGCAAAAACTGGCCCGTGGTATAAGGGGTTAAGGTCGGTATCTAACATAATTACAATATTGTGAAAAAGTTTGATATTGTGACACAGTTGCCCCACTTGCGGCTGCCCGCGCAATGTGTTGCTGTGAGAGCATGTGGTGGCAGTGTCTCGGCCTTCTGGGTGATTGCTGTGACATGGTTGCCACGCATGCTGTTGCCAGTGGTAACGTGTGGTTTGGTATGCTTGTGTGTGCACTTCCCCTTTTAAGTGGCTTCCTTCATCTGTCTGGTGTTGGAAGGGTTAGCTCCCTTCCTAGTGTTTTGTGAACACTGGCTTTCTGTTTGTGTGGGTGTGGCTGTTTGGGCTATAGCCTCTGCTGGAGGCCTGGAGCTCATTGTTCCTCCAGCCTTGGTGTAAGCTGGTGATTCACTGTTTCTGGCTTTTACCATCTGTCCAGTGAGGGCCACACCTTGTGGTCATTGATGTTATTATGGTGTCCCTTTCCCTTCTTATCTTGTGGTTTGTGTGGGTCATGTTTAGGGTGTTGTATGTCTTGTGTTGTGTTACATGGCTGGTGATGTTTGGTGTCCAGAAGGTTTGCTAGACATTCACCTGTCTCACATTTATTGCAGCCATGGGGTCCTGGGTTCCTGTGTAGTTGCGGTTTGTGCTGTGTCCTTTAATGTTGGTGTGGACAGAAGCACTTGTGCACAGGTTCCAGTCAGTGTGTCTGTGGCAGGTAAGTGTGTTATGGGTTTCGCTTACCTGCCAACTCCATATGCTGTATGTGTTCCCCTCTCCTCGCAGCCTGGCCTCAGCTAGAGACTCTTGTTCCTCCATGACTGGGATGAACAGGTTGTTTCTTCCCAGCTCCTTGGTGAGGGATTACCAGGGCGACTCAGGGTCTCTAGGAATCCAGAGTATGAGCCGTCCTACCATCGGGGTCCGCTCATACAGTGAGGAGTCAGGGAGAGGATTAGGGACACTGTAGGAGGTGACCTGCTCCCTTATTACTCCTTGGCTAGCCTGATGCCCTTTTACCCTTTGACACCGCATGGTGGGGGGATTCCCTCACTCCCCACCATGACACTAATTAGTTAATCAACACAAAACACCTGCAAACATTTCCTAAGCCTCTAAATGGTCCCTCAGTCTGGATCAGTAGGCTACACAATCATGGGGAAGACTGCTGACTTGACATTTGTCCAGAAGATAGTCATTGACACCCTCCACAAGGAGCGTAGGTCACAAAAGGTCATTGCTAAAAAAGCTGTCCCTTCACAGAGTGCTTTGTCCAAGCATATAAATAGAAAGATGAGTGGAAGGAAAAAGTGTGGCACAAAATGGTGCAACAGGGATAACTGCAGCCTTGAAAGCATGCCTCCCAAGTGTCTCTCTTTTGGAGGGACAGTCCCTCTTTTTGAACTATGTTCCTCTGTCCCTCTTTGATCCATAAATGTCTGTCTTATAAATATGCATCAATAAATTTACTAAATTTCTCCTTATTAAACTATCTATATTGTTTCTACCTGTATATTAGACCATACATTCTTTTGTGCAATTTGGACCTTAAATATATCTATAATCTGATGATTTATGTGCTAATATTTACATAGATATTGAAGTACAAGAAAAAAATTGTCCCGGGGCTCCACATGCTGTAAAAAATTAAGGAACTTATACTCACCTAACCAATCCCCAGCTGTTGCAGTTCTGACGGAGTCAGTAATTATGTTTTGGGCGGAGTTAGAGGCATGGCCTAGTATGAAAAAAATTGCCACGATACTCGCTGCACATATTGTCCCTGTTTGCGATTTTCAAATATTGGGAGGTATTCTTGAAAGGATTGTCAAGAAAAGGTTATTCAAGAATTTGGTGGAGATTCACAAGCCATGGACATATTCAGGACATGGGCTACAACTGTCTTCATTCCTTGTATCAGGGGCATAGCTATAGGGGGTGCAGAGGTAGCAGTGGCTACCGGGCCCAGGGGCCTGAGGGGGCCCAAAGAGCCTTGTGCTGTATAAGAAGACACTGGTATAATAGAAGGTGGAAGGGCTCTGTTATAGATTTTGCACTGGGGCCCAGAATCTTCAAGTTACACCTCTGGATGGAGGTAAGGGGTTTGGTCAAAAATTGTCATGGGGGGGCCGTTTCAGTTTTTGCTTTAGGCTGCAGGAGGGCTATGTGCTTTCCGGCCTCTGGCCACAAAGTACTGAGGGAACGGGGGCCCAAGCTGAACTCTTGAACCAGGGCCCATGAGCCTTTAGCTACGCCCCTGCCTTGTATCAAGCCACTCATGATCCAGAGACAACGTCAGAAGCATCTTACCTGTGCTAAGGAAAAAAAGGACTGGACTGTTGCTCAGTGGTCCAAAGTCCTGTCCAGATTAAAACAAATTTTGCATTTCATTTGGAAATGGTCCCAGAGTCTAGAGAAAGAATGGAAAGACACTCAGTTCAAGTTGCTTGAGGTCAAGTGTGACGTTTCCACAGTTGGTAATTGTTTGGGGAGCCCTGTCATCTGTTGGTGTTGGGCCATTGTGTTATATCAAATCTAAAGTCAGCTTTATGGAGATACAGACTTCATTTTCCAGCAGAACTTAGCAGATGCCCACACTGCCAAAAGCACCAATACCTGGTTTAATAACCACAGTATCATTGTACTTGGCCAGCAAACTCACGTAACCTAAACCTCATAGAGAAATTATAGGGTATTGTCAAGAGGAAGATGAGAGACACCAGATCTAACAATACAGGCGAGCCAAAGGCATCTAAGGGGTTTCGATAATGGGGGCGGCTCATGGCCATCATTGCGCCCGCTGCTTACAAAGAAATGTGCTTAATGACAAAGTGAATTTCTTTGTGAAATTTGGTGAAGCAACTGAATCAAATTTTTTATAACTTTCTCATCTCTAACCATAATCATCAACATTAAAATAAATAAACGCTATAAATAGAACAATGTGTGTAATGAATCTATAGAATGTATGACTTTCACTTTTTGAACTGAATTACTAAAATAAAATAACTTTTCAATGATATTCTAATTTATTGAGCTGCACCTGTACAGCATCTCTTCAGTGTAAGGGTTGCCAGGTTTCTTCAATAACCACTAAGTGATTTTGTGGGCAAGAAAATTGCTCCACTGAGGTGTGTATTCATCAACATTACTTAAAAGTTTTATTCATGTCTGCAATAACAAGATACAATGTATATGTCTTCTGCTTTGACTGGGTAAAGAGCTTAAATCAATATAACCAAGTCAGGCAGAGGCCAAAATGCAGTTTTTGGATAGATTCTTGGCAAGCATGGGGAGAGTAAAGGCCAACATTTAAGCAATCTTCCCTACTGAATTAATAATTTATCAGGCGATTGATGTACTTGCACACTGGGGGTGATTTGCAGCCCTTAAGCCTCTTCATTATAAACACTGCTACTTTTAACTTCTTGAGAGCCGAGGGAAAATATTTATTCATGTTCCAGACAGAAAGTACAGTGAATTACTAACATCCAATTATGATATAAAAGTAGTAAAGATGGTTCTTCATTTTTCAAATTCAGTGTTTCAATCACTCTTTAATGTCAAAGCAAAAATATATTTCTGCAAAGTGATCTAAATTTAATGTGATTATTCAATACCAAATAGTGCAGCGAGCCGCTGAGGAGCCGTTGCAGAGGATAGGAGTGGTAGTGGTCCTGATAAGATGTTGTGTCACGGTGTACTCCCTCAGGCCGTTGCTCTCTGGAGTTTGGTGCAGTGAAAGTATAGATTGAATATTCAGGCCAGAAGTAAACATATAACAGCACTGGCGTAGCTATAGGGGTTGCAGTGTTTGCAGTTGCGACTGGGCCCCTAAGCTAAGGAGGACCAGAGGGCCCCCTTGCCAGTGGTGCTGTATTTTCCTTTTATAAGATCCAGTGCATCTTATAAAGGGAATATTAGTAAGCACTTCTATTATGTGAGCGCTTCCATTGTAAGCACTGTACTTACCCCTCCTCCTGCTTGCTCTTCTTAGGTCCCATGCTGCTATGTCCTGGCGGCCTGCAGCGTCAGGACGTACAGAGAGCTCTATGACCTGACACTGCAGGCAGTCAGGTGACTGTGCAGCGTGGGCCCTGAGAAGAGAACAGAGCCAGGACAGGGCGAGTGGCGGTAGGAGAGGTAAGTTACTTGATTATATTACAGTTGGGTCTGAAGGTCTAATTGGGGGTATGGGGAGGTTTAATGGAGGGTCTCGAAGTCTGACAGGGGGTCTGGAGAGGTGTAATGGGGTCTGAGTTCTGATTGGGGGATTTGAGGTCTAATGGGGATCTGATTGGGGGTCGGATTGTCTAATAGGGGTCTGATTGGGGTCTGGAGGTCTAATGGGAGTCTGATTGGGGGTCTGGAGGTCAAATATGGGTCTGATTAGGGGTTTGGAGGTCTACTGGGGGTCAGATATAGGAGTTTGGAAGTCTAGTGGGAGTCTGGGGGTCTAATGGGGGTCTGGAGGTCTGGTCTGATGTTTGATATGGGGGTCTGGAGATCTGGACTGAGGTCTGTTGTGAGGTCTATTGGGGGTCTTGAGGTCTGGTCTGAGTCTATTGGGGGTCTGGAGGTCTGATATGGGGATAGACAGGTCTGATATGGGGGTCTGGAGGTCTAATGGGGGTCTTATCTGAGGTCTTATATGGGGGGGTCTGACATGGATGTCTAATGGGGGTCTGATATGAGGTCTATAACTTTGGTCTGATATTGGGTCTGACATAGAGGTCTAAAGGTGGTCTGGTCTGAGATGGGGGTCTCATCTAGGGTTTTACATGGGGGTCTGATATGGGGGTATTTTTTATACTGGTGCACAATATAAAGGGGTATTTTATTACTGCCGCACTATCTGTGTGGTACCAGCATTTTCAGGGGGGCTGTTTCTGCTGGATAGTATTGGGGGCACAGTATTGGGGGGGGGGGCAGGATGGAGTGTTGAGAAGGTGGGGTGGAGGATAAAAAAAGTAGGAAAGTAAGATGTCTGTTTGTTAAACTCTGCAGAGACTAAACTCTGCAGCTGAAAGAAGCCACCATGGTGGTCTGGTCTGACAGGAGAAGATGAAGAAAGAGAATATCTACATCATAAGAGACATCCCTGGATGTAAAAGGTACATATGTAAAGTATGTCTTTAAAGGGGTTGTCCACTTTTGTTTTTCGTACGAGTGCTGTCTTCTCTGCTCTGTTTAGCTGCTCATCACTGCAATTGCAGCAGCGAGAAGGTAAACAGAGCCGAGAAAGCAGCTCTCATATGAGCGCTGCCCTCTCTTCAAACAGCTGATCGGCAGGGGTCCGATATTGATGACCTATCCTAGCACAACCCCTTTAACATTAGAACTGGAGGGAAGGGGTTAGGTTGAGAATTTGGCACGGGGGAGGATGTTTCAATTTTTGCCTCAGGCAGCAGAAAAGCTAGGTGTACCAGTGCTGAGGGAAGGGGGGGATGGGACCCAAGCTGAATTCTTGAACCTTTAGCTACACCCCCTGTATAACAGTCTTTCTTTACATTTTTATGAGGCAGGATTAAGTTGTTCTCATAGGAGAGAAATATGTGGTTCTTGAGTTTCCCTCTCCGGGGAATAAGATACGATTTCTGGGAGTGGGAGCTCTGGCGCGTGCTTCCTCACTCCACCACTATCAGAACAGAAACTCTCTTCTCCTTCCTGTCACTAGAGTGGAACTCCCCCTCCTGGCAGGCAGTAGGACCAGCACACTCCTACCAAGAGAAGAGGAACAGGGGGATTTGCCCTATTCCTGCCAACCATTGCCTCCTCTGCTGGAATAAATGTCATAGCATCACATTACATAACATTGCATATAAAACATACCCTATCTGGTGTATTGCAATAGTTGAATACATAATTAATTACAGTACTACCATCAGCATACAGTTACCACTAATTGTCTTTCTCCATTTAACTGTCTATACATAATGCAGTCCAGCAGTGTGATTGCCAAACTGCAGCTTCAACCAAAAATCATGTACAGGTCTGACTTGGAAAGTATAGGTGTGGTCCCAAAAATTAAGGATGATCCACTTGCGGATCACATTGCCAGACTGTATTGTATACAGGTAACCTTAGTGAGAAACTATTAAGCTACAGATGTTGGCCAAAACAATACATTGGGGGACATTTATCAAAACCGGCGCAAAGGAAAACTGGCTTAGTCACCCATAGAAACCAATCATATTCCTACTTTCATTTTTCAGAGCTCCTTTTGGAAAATAAAAGGTGGAATCTGATTGGTTGTTATGGGCAACTAAGCCAATTCCTCTCCATTATACTTGCCATGGTTTCAAGTCGCAAGTGCAGCACAAGTCGTGGACATATACTGCACAGGGCTCCTGTGCATGGATACTGTGGGGGCCTCTAACCCTTTTGTAATAGCAAGGTAATACAAATATAGTCAAATGTAAGGATTTGGGGGTACTATCACTCCTTGATACATATGCAAATTAACCTGAGATGAGTCCTGTATGTGAGATGAGTCAGGGACAGGACTCATCTCAGGTTCATTTGCATATGTATCAAATCATTTTTTTTACACAATAAAAGCACACAGAGCTATGGGGACTGGGTATTGCGGATGTGCTAGCGGCCATCTAGCAACCCATGTCCTCAGCTCTATACACAAAATCCAGGTTACAGGTTCCCTTTAAACTATAAATTTATTTTAATCACTTAATTGGTGAAATCAGTGTAATCTGTATGAAGCCAGGCATTTCAGGTGATTGAAGTGTAATTAGACCTGTACGGCTGCACTCATCATATGGTATTTTTTGGCATTATTGGTCTAAAACAGAACTTGTTCAACAAGTACAGGACCGCCGCACGCAGGATTGCATCTTTGCGGCGGCCCTGTTTTTCCTCCTGGACGCGCCGGGGCGTCATCTCGCGAGACGCAAGATTTCCTGTGAACGTGCGCACACAGGCGCGTGCGTTCACAGGAACTGCAGGTAACCTACCTGATCTACAGCCTGCCAGCGGCGATTGTTCGCTGGCAGGCTGTAGATGCGATTTTTTTAACCCCTAAAAGGTATATTAGACGCTGTTTTGATAACAGCGTCTAATATACCTGCTACCTGGTCCTCTGGTGGTCCCTTTTGCTTGGATCGACCACCAGAGGACACAGGCAGCTCTGTAAAGTAGCACCAAACACCACTACACTACACCCCCCCTGTCACTTATTAACCCCTTTTTAACCCCCTGATCACCCCATATAGACTCCCTGATCACCCTCTGTCATTGATCACCCCCCTGTCATTGATTACCCCCCTGGAAGGCTCCATTCAGATTTCCGTATGTGTTTTGCGGATCCACGGATCCATGGATCGGATCTGCAAAACACATATGGACGTCTGAATGGAGCCTTACAGGGGGTGATCAATGACAGGGGGGTGATCAGAGAGTCTATATGGGGTGATCACCCCCCTGTAAGGCTCCATTCAGACATCCGTATGTGTTTTGCGGATCTGATCCATGGATCCGTGGATCCGCAAAACACATACGGACGTCTGAATGGAGCCTTACACGGGGGGTGATCACCCCATATAGACTCCCTGATGACCCCCCTGTCATTGATCACCCCCCTGTAAGGCTCCATTCAGACGTCCGTATGTGTTTTGCGGATCCACGGATCCATGGATCAGATCCGCAAAACACATATGGACGCCTGAATGGAGCCATACAGGGGGTGATCAATGACAGGGGGGTGATTAGGGAGTCTATATGGGGTGTCTATATGGGGTAATCACCCCCCTGTCATTGATCACCCCCCTGTAAGGCTCCATTCAGACATCCGTATGTGTTTTGCGGATCCGTGGATCCGCAAAACACGGACACCGCGGATCCACAAAACACGGACACCGGCAATGTGCTTTCCGCATTTTGCGGATCCGCACATTGCCAGAACTATATAGAAAATGCCTTTTCCTGTCCGCAATTGCGGACAAGAATAGGACATGTTCTATAGGCTCTACAAAAAACGCAGTGTTCGCCCGATCAGGCCTGATCTTGTGCACACACTTGCGTTCAGTCCGCCCCACCGCAGTGACAGAAATATTATTTTTTATGATCACTGCAAAAACACCATAAAATTGCTGCGGCGCTATAATAAGATCACTTTTGAGGGGCATGGCGAGTTCATAGAAGAATTATATTTTTTTGCCACAAGTTAGCGGAAATAGATTTTTATTTTTTTTGTTTTTTCTTACAAAGTCTCATTTTCCACTAACTTGTGACAAAAAATAAAATCTCACATGAACTCACCATACCCCTCACGGAATCCAAATGCGTAAATTTTTTTAGACATTTATATTCCAGACTTCTCACGCTTTAGGGCCCCTAAAATGCCAGGGGCATTTTAGACACCCCAAGGTATTCACTGAGGGGCATATTGAGTCCATGAAAGATTAAAGTTAGCGGAAAGGGAGACTTTGTGAGAAAAAAATAAAAATAAATCAATTTCCGCTAACCTAACCTTGGGGTGTCTTCTTTCCAAAATGGGGTCACATGTGGGGTATTTATACTGCCCTGGCATTTTAGGGGACCTAAAGCCTGAGAAGAAGTCTGGAATCCAAATGTCTAAAAATGCCCACCTAAAAGGAATTTGGGCCCCTTTGCGCACCTAGGCTGCAAAAAGGGTCACACATGTGGTATCGCCGTACTCAGAAGAAGTAGGGCAATGTGTTTTGGGGTGTCGTTTTACATATACCCATGCTGGGTGAGAGAAATATCTCTCTATAATGACAACTTTGTATAAAAAAAATTGGAAAAGTTGTCTTTTAGAGAGATATTTCTCTCACCCAGCATGGGTATATGTAAAAAGACACCCCAAAACACATTGCCCTAATTCTCCTGAGTACGGCGATACCACATGTGTGACACTTTTTTGCAGCCTAGGTGGGCACCTTTAGGATTTCACAGGGCATTTTTAACACATTTGGATTTCAAACTAGTTCTCACGCATTAGGGCCCCTAAAATGCCAGGGCAGTATAACTACCCCACAAGTGACCCCATTTTGGAAAGAAGACACCCCAAGGTATTTCGTGAGGGGCATAGTGGGTCCATGGAAGTTTTTATTTTTTTGTCACAAGTTAGTGGAATATGAGACTTTGTAAGAAAAAAAAAAGAAATCATTTTCCACTAACTTGTGAAAAAAAATAAAGAGTTCTATAAACTCATGTCAGGAAACATGACAGGTGCTCAGAAAGTCAGAGCTGCTTCAAAATTCGGAAATTCAAATTTTTGTACCATAGTTTGTAAACGCTGTAACTTTTACCCAAACCAATAAATATACACTTATTGCATTTTTTTTTTATCAAAGACATGTAGAACAATAAATTTAGAGAAAAATGTATATAGAAATGTATTTTTTTAAAAAAAATTTACAACTGAAAGTGAAAAATGTCATTAATAACAAAAAAAGTAAAAATGTCAGCAGCAATGAAATGCCGCCAAATGAAAGCTCTATTAGTGAGAAGAAAAGGAGGTAAAATTATTTTGGGTGGTAATTTGTATGACCGAGCAATAAACCCTGAAAGTAGTCTAGTGCAGAATTGTAAAAAGTAGTCTGGTCATTAAGGGTGTTTAAGCTAGGGGGGCTGAGGTGGTTAAATCCTTTTTAGTGCCCCCCCCCCCCCGTAGATAACCCCATAGTACTCCTCTCCCCCCTTCCACATAGTACCCACCATAATGTGTCCCAGTATAAAATGCTACTGTACACAGCCCCCCATATAAAATACCCCTTTCTTTGTGGCCTCAGCAGAAGCCCCTATAGTGCCCACCAATAATATGCCAGTAATAAGTGCCCCCAATAATGTGCCAGTAATAAGTGCCCCAATAATGTGCCAGCAATAAGTGCTCCCAATAATGTGCCAGTAATAAGTGCCCCCATAGATGCCCCCAAATTATGTGCCAGTAACAAGAGCCCCCCCAATCATGTGCCAGTAACAAGAGCACCCCCCCATCATGTGCCAGTAACAAGAGCACCCAATAATGTGCCACAAAAATGTGCCCCCATAGATGCCCCCAATCATGCGCCAGTAACAAAACCCCCCGCAGTCCTGTGCCAGTAACAAGAGCACCCCCCATCATGTTACAGTAACAAGAGCACCCCCCATCATGTGCCAGCAATAAGAGCCTCAGCCCCCATCATGTTCCAGTAACAAGAGCCCCCCAATCATGTGCCAGTAACAAGAGCCCCCCATCATGTGCCAGTAACAAGAGCCCCCCCACCATGTGCCAGTAACAAGAGCCCCCCCATGTGCCAGTAAAAGTATTGTACATATAAAAAAATATATATATAATGTTATACTTACCTCCATGTCAGCGATGCAGGCCTCTTCTGGCCTGTGTCGCGCGCTGTACGGCTGCCGGCAGCCTATCAGAGGAACAGGGAAGGGACACACCTCTCACTCCCCTGCCCAGCCGTAGCATCCATCTGTATCGCTGTCTTGACGACGACGATACAGATGACTATGGAGATGAGCGCAATGGAAGCGCTCATCTCCCTGTTGTGCCCTGCCACCGCCGCCATCAGATTGGTGTCACCCCATCACTGTTGTCACCCGGTGCGGCCCACACCCCCCTCGCAACGCCGCTGCTGAAGCTACTGTATACCCACCGGAATTTCCAAGCTATAATGAGTAAAATCATCACATTAATCTTTTCATCATATTACTGTAAACTCTTCAATGAAGCACTGCAGCAATAAAACATGTAGTACAGTACATCAAAGAAAGGGAAATATACTAAGAGACACCCAACCGGCAAAAACAATCTAATATACCTTATCTTTTATGTAGTGAGAAATCAATGGTCTCAGTTCTCTTTTAGGTGTATCACTTGGGGTCCTTGATATGCAGGGCACAGATGAAGAAACCACAGCATTGTCAGCTGTAACTAGGATAAATGTTACCAGGAGCCCAAGAGTGTGGAGCGAATCATACTTGACTGAATCACTGCAGACTGTGAATGGAAAGTCTAAATTACTTCATATCTCAAGGACACTGGTCTCAAACAGAGGTCATGGCCTAAAAGTATACACTCCGGCAATAGAAAATTGGGACATTACATGCTGTCAACGAGAATGCAATGTCATCTAGATTTCTAGGTGATATCTAAATAATGATCTTCAATGATCGTATTTGATAACAGGGCAGAGCATTGCAGTAAGCCATGTATGATTCTTAGCACCTGATCTACGGCTGGGGTTCTGATACCATTATGATTTGATATCAATGTTATTGGCAGATATGAGCGTTTCTAATCTACAAGACTATGTGGTAATGCACATAATTCTTCTTCTTATAATTTGTATTTTATAATGGCATTAACTCCCCCGATGCTGGGCATTTGAAGACAGAATATAAATGAATCATAAAACAAGCGAGTATAATATTAAGCATGAACTAACTTAGAGCTATAGGCTGGAGAGAGGGCTCTGCCCATGAGGGCTTCAAATCTATGAGGAAAAGGGGAAAGGGACAGGAGGTGGGGGTAGATGCTGCTTACACCATTGTGTAGTGGAAACTGGATTATTGCAGTTTATAAACTTTTATTATGAAGTGACTTTTCTGGAAGCTTTTGAAACTTTGCATGGTAGGAGAGAATCGGATATGTTTTGGTAGGGAATGTCACAGTATGGGAGATGCACAGGAGAAATCTTGAAGACGATGACTGGATAAGCAGGCAGGAGAACAGAGAAGAAGTTGAGCTTGGATTGGAGGGCTGTAAATGGATGCTGCAAAAGGGGATATGGCGGGATGAGGGCACGTATGACATTTTTATTGACTTGAGGATGAGGAAAGCGAAGATTAGAGGAATGTTTTGAGGGGGATGTGGTAGGTGCGCTGTCTGAAGGGAACGTGTCACCATGAAAATGCAATGCAATATGCAGAAAAGTTATAGAGCAGAAGGAGCTGAGCAGAGTGGTATATAGCTTTGTGGGAAAAGATTTAGGGGGGAAAAACTTGCAATTTATTCATTTAAATCTCTGCTCTTTTTATGCTCACAAGTCATGTAGGTGGTCTTACTCTGTGATACAGTCTGCACTGTATGCTTAGCCAGGTAGAGTTTGCTGTCAATCACACCTCTCACATGGATCCTAGGCATTTAAAGAGGAAAGGTTTAAATGAATACATTTTACTGAACGCTTTCCCACAAAATATATATTAATCTGCTCAGCTCCGTAAAATGCTGCCTGTAGATTGTACAGCATTTCCATGATGATAGCCTCCAAAATCCTCTAATGACATCAATAAAAAGTTTCTAATAATGGAGCAAAGACTATATAAATAATAAAGAAAACTGAGTGAGATACAAAAATGTTAGTAAATGTATAAATGGCTAATCCGAGCAGATAAAGGTAAATCTTGCTTGAAAGACACGTCACTATGTTTTTTCCTGTTGTGCTACAAATGATTTGATCTTTTCAGTTAGTACATGGAGTAAATTTATCCTTCATTTGCACTAGTTTGGCATAAACGTAGGTATATGCCATTTCTTGCACAAAAATGTGTGTCAGTTTATGATTTTACACTGCTGTCATCACTTTTGAAAAGTGGGTGCGGTAAGGCTACTTGCACACTAGAGTTAATGTTTTCCGGTATTGAGATCCGTCATAGGGTCTCAATACTGGAAAAACGCTTCCGTATTGTCCCCATTCATTGTCAATGGGGACAAAACATAACTGAACAGAATGGAAAGCTCCAAAATGCATTCCGTTCTGTTCCCATACCAGAGAGCAAACCGAAGCATGCTGCAGTTTGCGTTCTGTTCTGGGATGCGGAGCAAAACGGATGTGTCATAACCCACAATGCAAGTCAACGGGGACGGATCCGTTTTCTCTGACACAATAGAAAACAGATCCATTCCCCATTGACTTTCATGACGGAGCCGTCTTGGCTATGTTAAAGATAATACAACCGGATCCGTTCATAACGGAAGTGTTTTGCTGAACTCTACCGGATCCAGGAAAAAACGCTAGTGTGAAAGTAGCCTTACCTAAAAATAAAAAAAAAGGCGCAATCTTACACAGGGGGGATGCCTAGAAAAGCTAAACTTGAAAGTGTATTTTTTACTTGAAAATTATGGGGGACACTGAGGGCATCTATTGGGGCACTATATATGGGGCATTTTATACTGGTGCATTATGGGGGGCACTAGGAGGAAGGGGAGAGAGGAGCACTATGGAGTAATTTACTGGGGGCACTATATAGGGGTATTTTATACTGGCACATTATGAGGGCACTATGGGGACATTAGTTCAACTGGGGGCATTAGAAGGGGGTATTTTTTGCACTGTCACATTATAAGGAGAATTATTTCTACTGGGGGGCATTATGGTGGGCTTTATTACTCCCCCATGGTATGACCCCCTAGTAGCAGCACCAGCCTCTCCCTGCTCTGTGACCCCACTGCCCATTCTCCAAATCCTTATTATGAAATATTTCTCATTAGGATAAAACACAACATCAGCTCCACCAAGCCCGCAGCCAAAGTGAGGAAGTGGTGTCTGAGATCCCCAAGGGCCAAGCCAAGTAATTGTAAATTTTCATGTGAAATATGTTTGTTATACACATATAGCATACATAACATACACTGTGCCACACAATATACAGTATACCTCTACACTGTGTAGTCTGTTCTATAAGCACCATTGTTTTGTGGCGGCGGATAGAAAATAATCTGGAAGTGCCCCTCCCGAGACCAGGCTCTGGATGGATCCGCCACTGCCCGGTAAGCCATCTGACTGCTAGTACCCCCCCCCACGTCAGCGGTCTGTTTACTATCCAACCTCCCCATACCACTTGGGTCGGTAGAGTTGAGCGAACACCTGGATGTTCGGGTTCGAGAAGTTCGGCCGAACTTCCCGAAAATGTTCGGGTTCGGGATCCGAACCCGATCCGAACTTCGTCCCGAACCCGAACCCCATTGAAGTCAATGGGGACCCGAACTTTTCGGCACTAAAAAGGCTGTAAAACAGCCCAGGAAAGGGCTAGAGGGCTGCAAAAGGAAGCAACATGTAGGTAAATCCCCTGCAAACAAATGTGGATAGGGAAATGAATTAAAATAAAAATTAAATAAATAAAAATTAACCAAAATCAATTGGAGAGAGGTCCCATAGCAGAGAATCTGGCTTCCCGTCACCCACCACTGGAACAGTCCATTCTCAGATATTTAGGCCCCGGAACCCAGGCAGAGGAGAGAGGTCCCGTAACAGAGAATCTGGCTTCATGTCAGCAGAGAATTAGTCTGCATGTCATAGCAGAGAATGAGGCTTCACGTCAGCCACCACTGCAACAGTCCATTGGCATATATTTAGGCCCAGCACCCAGGCAGAGGAGAGAGGTCCCGTAACAGACAATCTGGCTTCATGTCAGCAGAGAATCAGTCTGCATGTCATAGCAGAGAATGAGGCTTCACGTCAGCCACCACTGCAACAGTCCATTGGCATATATTTAGGCCCAGCACCCAGGCAGAGGAGAGAGGTCCCGTAACAGACAATCTGGCTTCATATCAGCAGAGAATCAGTCTTCATATCATAGCAGAGAATCAGGCTTCACGTCACCCACCACTGTAAGAGTCCATTTTCATAAATTTAGGCCCAGCACCCAGGCAGAGGAGAGAGGTCCCGTAACAGAGGATCTGGCTTCATGTCAGCAGAGAATCAGTCTGCATGTCATAGCAGAGAATCAGGCTTCACGTCACCCAACATTGGAACAGTCCATTGGCATATATTTAGGCCCCGGCACCCAGACAGAGGAGAGGTTCATTCAACTTTGGGTAGTCTCGCAATATAATGGTAAAATGAAAATAAAAATAGGATTGAATGAGGAAGTGCCCTGGAGTCCAATAATATATGGTTAAGGGGAGGTAGTTAATGTCTAATCTGGACAAGGGACGGACAGATCCTGTGGGATCCATGCCTGGTTCATTTTTATGATCGTCAGTTTGTCCACATTGGCTGTAGACAGGCGGCTGCGTTTGTCTGTAATGACGCCCCCTGCCGTGCTGAATACACGTTCAGACAAAACGCTGGCCGCCGGGCAGGCCAGCACCTCCAAGGCATAAAAGGCTAGCTCTGGCCACGTGGACAATTTAGAGACCCAGAAGTTGAATGGGGCCGAACCATCAGTCAGTACGTGGAGGGGTGTGCACATGTACTGTTCCACCATGTTAGTGAAATGTTGCCTCCTGCTAACACGTTGCGGTAACGAGAGATTTAGCGGAATATAATTTTGAGGCCTAGTATTTAGGCGCTGGGTGACCGGTATGGATTTACTAACAGAATTAGACTTGGAAATGCACAGTAGCGTGTGAAGTTATTCTGAATGACCCTATGTGCACCTTGAATATTATATACCCTTTTAGGGATAGATTTCAAATAGCTCTGATATAGCAGGAACCACTAAATTATGAAATTGCTAAATTGGGAATTGTATTTCAACCCAGAACAAAAAATGTGCTTTGACGGACACTAAATAACTTTCCCAGCCACAACAGGACAGCGGTAACGACAGATTTAGCGGGATATAAATTTGAGGCCTAGTATTTAGGCGCTGGGTGACCGGTATGGATTTAGTGACAGAATTAGACTGGGATATGGCCAAAAAATAACCACACTATTGCTGGTTAAATGCACTTGGTGACGGGCGCAGCTTGCCCCTGATGTAGTATATGGCCAAAAAATGAACAGACTATTGCTGGTTAAATGCACTTGGTGTCACAGCTTGACGAACCACACTACTGAGGGTTAAATGCACTTGGTGACGGGCGCAGCTTGCCCCTGATGTAGTATATGGCCAAAAAATGAACAGACTATTGCTGGTTAAATGCACTTGGTGACGGGCGCAGCTTGCCCCTGATTTAGTATATGGCCAAAAAATGAACAGACTATTGCTGGTTAAATGCACTTGGTGTGATAGCTTGACCAACCACACTACTGAGGGTTAAATGCACTTGGTGACGGGCGCAGCTTGCCCCTGATGTAGTATATGGCCAAAAAATGAACAGACTATTGCTGGTTAAATGCACTTGGTGACGGGCGCAGCTTGCCCCTGATTTAGTATATGGCCAAAAAATGAACAGACTATTGCTGGTTAAATGCACTTGGTGTGATAGCTTGACCAACCACACTACTGAGGGTTAAATGCACTTGGTGACGGGCACAGCTTGCCCCTGATGTAGTATATGGCCAAAAAATGAACAGACTATTGCTGGTTAAATGCACTTGGTGACGGGCGCAGCTTGCCCCTGATTTAGTATATGGCCAAAAAATGAACAGACTATTGCTGGTTAAATGCACTTGGTGTGATAGCTTGACCAACCACACTACTGAGGGTTAAATGCACTTGGTGACGGGCGCAGCTTGCCCCTGATGTAGTATATGGCCAAAAAATGAACAGACTATTGCTGGTTAAATGCACTTGGTGTGACAGCTTCACCCTGGTGTAGGCTTTAGCCAAAAAACAACCACACCATTGAGGGTTAAATGCACTTGGTGACAGGCGCAGCTTGCCCCTGATGTAGTATATGGCCAAAAAATAAACAGACTATTGCTGGTTAAATGCACTTGGTGTGACAGCTTCACCCTGATGTAGGCTTTAGCCAAAAAACAACCACACCATTGAGGGTTAAATGCACTTGGTCGCAGCTTGTTCTGGCGCACCGCAAGACACAAAATGGCCACCGATCACCCCAGAAAAATGTGACTGACAAACGGTCTGGGCAGCCTAAAAACAGTGAGCAATTGAGTATCAGCAGCTCAATGACCCACAGCTGCAGATCGATCAATAATCAAATCCTTTGGAGGAGTTAATCTGCCTAATCTCGCCCTACTGTCGCAGCCGCAACCTCTCCCTACGCTAATCAGAGCAGAGTGACGGGCGGCGCTATGTGACTCCAGCTTAAATAGAGGCTGGGTCACATGGTGCTCTGGCCAATCACAGCCATGCCAATAGTAGGCATGGCTGTGATGGCCTCTTGGGGCAAGTAGTATGACGCTTGTTGATTGGCTGCTTTGCAGCCTTTCAAAAAGCGCCAAGAAAGCGTCACAAAAGCGCCAAGAAAGAGACGAACACCGAACCCGGACTTTTACGAAAATGTCCGGGTTCGGGTCCGTGTCACGGACACCCCAAAATTCGGTACGAACCCGAACTATACAGTTCGGGTTCGCTCATCCCTAGTCATGACAAGATGACCACACGAAGAAGCGGTCACTAAAAGAAATTGAACAGCATTTGGTATCTTGGTCAGCCAGCCAGCGAAAGTGGGGTGCACCTGACCTAGGGGGGAAAGGGGGTGCTTGGGCTCTAAGCTTTGGGGGGGTCTGTTGAGCTAACGGATGCCCCACTATGGCAGTAGCACTCCCATAGCCCCCATATATGACTAAAAAAAATTGGTGGCGCCATTTTCTACCGCACCGGGTGACTCCAGCCCTAGCAATGTGACTGAGTTTCAGTAAAATGATTTGTTCTTTTATGCAAGTATTATAACTTTTTAGGCTTCTTTCCTGCATTCACTTCGTTTAACAGTATTCTGTAAATTTCTGTGAGTAAGGCCACATGCACACGGCCTTGTTTTGGTCCGCATCCGAGCCTCCGTTTTGGCAGCTCGGATGCGGACCCATTCACTTCAATGCTCCGTTCCGTGGCCCCGCTAAAAAATATAACATGTCCTATTCTTGTCCGCGCTTTGCGGACAAGAATAGGCATTTATATTAAAGGCTGTCCATGCCGTTCCGCACATTGCGGAGCGCGCACGGACGCCAACCGTGTTTTGTGGATCCGCGATTTGCGGACTGCAAAACACACCACGATCGTGTGCATGAGGCCTAAGGCCACTTTCACACATTCAGTGTTTAGTCAGTGTTTGATCAATAATTTTCATCAGTCATTGTGAGTCAGAACTAGTAGCAGGTTACTGAACAAACAGTGAGTGAAAGCAGCCTAATACTTAGCTTACAAGGCAAACATAATTTACAAAGACCAGATTAAATTTTTAACCACAAGAGACCAAAATTGGTGTGGGAAAACTATTGTTTGCATGTGCTTAATTGCAATCCTACACAGGCTTTGCTATATGAATGCAATACATATCTATATACTTAATGCAATCTTGTCTCAGAAAATATAGTGGTTCAAGTTTATATACAGTCCCTGAAAAAAGTCTTGTTGCTTCTCTATTTTGTAGAAACTCCTGTTTTTAACCTGATTTTTAATTAATCAATTGGTGTTAGAAATAGCTCATATGAAAAGCTGAAGCCCTCCCAAATGATGTTCAATGCACTAAAATAAATTAGTTTCACTTAAAAAAGATTTATCATTTAATCAAGACAGAAAGGTCAAATTTTAGCAAGAGAAAAGTCGCCTATACAGAAATTGAACAACTTTACTGCAAATCCAAAAATATGTCAGCAAATTAGGTAGTGGTGCTGTGAGATCTAAATTGAATATCTTGTATGACTTCCATGAGCTTGAAGGACAGCATCCATGCGGTTTGGCAAGGATTCATACAATTTATTGATGAAGTCATCAGGAATAGCAAACAGTCTTGCATGCCTCCTAGAGTTCATCAATATTCTTTGGCTTCGTCTTCCATGCTTCCTCTTCCATCCTACACCACATATGCTCAATGATGTTCATGTCTGGTGACTGGGCTGGCCAATCCTGGAGCATCTTGATCTTCTTCGCCTTAAGGAACTTTGATGTGGAGATGGAAGTTTGTGATGGAGCACCATCCTGCTGCAGAATTTGGCCTTTTTTATGGTTGGGAATATAAGAGGTAGCTAAGATTTCTTGGTATTTTAGACTATTGATGTTGCCTTCCACCCTGCAGATCCCTCGCACACCCCCATACTGGATGTAATCCCAGACCATGATTTGCATCCACCAAACTTCACTGTTTTTTTGGGTAAATCTCGGCTCCATGCGGGTTCCAGTAGGTCTCCTGCAATATTTGCGGCGACTGTGGTGTAATTCAACAGAAGATTAATCTGAAAAATCCACCTTCTGCCACTTTTCCAGCGTCCATCCTTTTAGCATGCTGTGGGCCTTGGCAAATGCCACATGGTTTTTCAATTGTCTTTTGTTTAGTGCTGGCTTATGGGCACTGATTCGACCATGGAGACCATTTTGAGACAGAATCCGACAAACTGTTCTGGTTGACACAGGGACTTCAGGTGACCAGGTCTCGTGGAGCTCTGCTGCAGTGGAAAATGGGCTGACCTTGGATTTTCGAGCCAACAAAGGGTCCTCTCGAGCAGTTGTCTTGCGGGGTCGGCCTGACCTGGCCTTGTCCAAAACGTCTCCAGTCTCTTTAAATCTTTTTTTATCCTCGGAACTTGATGCTGAGACACATAGAAGGGTGTCTGCCACATCAGCAGTGGATCTGGTCTTCAGCCTCTTGATAATCAACACACAGTTTCCGGGTGACTCTTAGGCATGTTTGCAGAGGTCTAGTTGCAGTTGATGTGAAGGGGTTCTTTTTATACACACCTGAGACCTAATTGATCCATTATTAGTCACAGGTGAAGATCATATGACAATGCAACAACACTTATGTCTTGGCAAAAATTGACTCAATGGGCTTTACCAAGCGGTGAATATTAGAATACTTTTTGTCAGTTTCGTTTTGCACTGAAACATTATTACAAAAGCTGTTGGGATTAAAATGACCCATTTCTTGTAACAAAATCTTGATTAGAAATATATTTTAGCGGCACTTCAGCTCAATTTGTACACAAGTGACAAGACTTTTGTCAGGAACTGTAGATATGTGTGTAAACTAAATACACACCTGGACACTGTCTAAAATTTTTATGATTCATTATACAGTTTTCCTACAGTATTTTTGAATTGTGCAGTTTATATTATATTGCTTAGTTTTATTATATCTGTTTTCAGGGTTGTATTTGCCACTCAGCATTCCAGGGCGAGTGCCTAGGGCAGCAGAATTTAGGGGGCAGTACTAAAATGAGTGCATTTTTCCTTTTTTTTTTTATATATTCAAACTAGCTGCCAACACCAAGGTCAGGCTATTAATTAAAGTGGTTGTCTAGGTTTGGATCTTTAAATCCCCCCACCTTCCTTGCCACATCTATGAATAAATCTATACTTACCTGCTCCCCGCTATTCTGTTGCAACTCCATGGCTCCACGGCAGTATTCACTGGACTTTCACACGCATGGGGACACGTGTGACTGGCCTAATTAGTGACGTGTCCCCAAGTGGCACGTCAATGCTGGGCCACTCGTTGTCTGCAATGGTGCATGTGACCTTGTCCATGTGGAAGTCGACACGCAATGAGACACAGAACTGGAATAGAACAGTGGGGAGCAGGTAAGTATAGATTTCTTCAGAGGTAGCGCTGGATTTTGGGAGAGGGGTTATATAAAAAAAAAAATAACCTGGACAACACCTTTAAAATGTAGAATATTATTTATTCTAAGTATTAATTCTTATTTTTACGGTGTTCTTCCTACCACTGTACTTTGAGTGCTTGATCCGAAATACTATATTTATTTTCTATTTGTATTTATTACTGAACAATATACTTATTCTGTATTTAAACTGTGGAATATTTCTACACTATGTTAATTAATTCTTCTAGTCTGTGGGGAATCCGTAAAAACAGCTTGAGCAATTATAAAAAAAAAAAGACTAAACACGTGATTTCTTCTGTGCTGATCATCAAGCAGGTAACAGAACAACTGTCTATGTAATTGATGAGCCTTGCTTCAAGAAGAGATAAACTTGCTCATGCGGTAGAGGAAACTGGAATATATTAAATGAGGGGTTCACAGCTCCTGTTCTACCACATTCAAGGGTGGCATTTGAGGGAGCTGAACAGAGTCCAGTTCCACAAGTATTCAGAGAAATGTGCACTGGTGTATGCACCTGAGTTCTTCTCAAAACAGCTGGCATTGTAGAGGTCCAAGTTATGGTCCATTGTTCAGCAGGTGGTATAAAAAGTCATTTTTATGACAGCAGCATCACTTTGGAACAGACAACCTCTCTTGGGGCTTACGTTTCTTTATCCATCACTACAAACTTTTGGAACAGCTATCAAAAATACTAAATAAAAATAATTTCTTGTACGTTGGAGAAAATAAATTAATTGATATTGAAACGTGCAATGAGCCACGTCCAAATGTTTCTGATAAACTAAAACTGACTGCTAAAAGTCCACTTTAAAGGGGTCCACTTTACATTTCCTTCTTGTTCTAGCCAGATCCCTCGAAGGGACTCATTTCTGGGACCCTGAATGATCAGTTGCAATCTAAAGTACATGATGAACATGACAGCAAGTATTCAAATCTGCAGTGCTACCATGGGGCAAAAGGAGCTGTACAAAGTGCTCACTGAAAACAATGGCCTGTCAATGTAAGGCACAGACATGTAAGGTAACCCAGAGAAAGCAAGAAAGACACTGTGTAATCAAACTTTACTCTAGCGAATTGATAATGAGAGATTCCATTTTTATTAGAGTACTAGTAGCTCCTGACCTTCCCCCTACAAATGGTGGTGAGGCAAGCAAAGGATCAGGCCAGTGGTGTACATAGAGAAGTAATGGCCCCATACCAAGGATCAAACCAGGCCCCCCACACAGGACAGAAGGGTTTGTGCCTAAACCCCTTTCAATGACCCTTGGGACATTTTTCCACTGCCTCATTCATTTGCTAAAAGTAGCTCCTTTAGAGGGTAGAGTCCTGACCAAGTTTTCATCCCCAGTAGAAGAGGAGATAATCCCAACTAAGACTGGGTCCCCTTTTGCTGATATGGTAATTTCGCCCCTGGATCAGGCATGCTGAAGTTCAACACCAGATCCTTTGTTCTTCAAGGAGATATGTTGCCTCCAGAGGTGTCTAGTAGCTGCCTTTTCCTTTCTCCCTCTTGAACACACAAATGTATGTGTGTGTGGGAGTTTGACCGATAGCTATTAAAGGTGTGTGGGCACCTTGACAGGGGACCTATCACCATGAAATGCCATGCGATCTGCAGGCAGCATTTTATAGAGCAGAGCTAAGCAAAATGAGCAGAGCAAATTGGATCTAAGCAAATTGATATATACTGTAGTTTTGTGGGAAAAGATTCAGTAAAACTTGTATTTATATGTTTAAATCTCTGTTATTTCTGATCTAAGTTGTTCACGGGGGAGGTGCTATTAGTAACATAGTAACATAGTTTATAAGGCCGAAAAAAGACATTTGTCCATCCAGTTCAGCCTGTTATCCTGTAAGTTGATCTGGAGGAATGCAAAAAAAAAACATGTGAGATAGAAGCCAATTTTCCACACTTAAGGGGAAAAAAAAATTCCTTCCCGACTCCAATCAGGCAATCAGAATAACTCCCTGGATCAACGATCCCTCTCTAGTAGCTATAGCCTGTAATATTATTACACTCCAGAAATACATCCAGGCCCCTCTTGAATTCCTTTATTGTACTCACCATCACCACCTCCTCAGGCAGAGAGTTCCATAGAAACTGCTCTTACCGTAAATAATTATTTTCTATGTTTGTGAACAAACCTTCTTTCCTCCAGACGCAGAGGATGTCCTCTTGTCACAGTCACAGTCCTGGGGATAAATAGATGATGGGAGAGATCTCTTTACTGTCCCCTGATATATTTATACATAGTTATTAGATCTCCCCCTCAATCGTCTTTTTTCTAAAGTGAATAACCCTAATTTTGATAACCTATAAGGGCACTTTAGTCCACCCATTCCAGTTATTACTTTAGTTGCCCTCCTCTGAACCCTCTCCAGCTCTGCTATGTCTGCCTTGTTCACAGGAGCCCAGAACTGTACACAGTACTCCACATGTGGTGTGACTAGTGATTTGTAAAGTGGCAGGACTATGCTCTCATCACAGGCATCTATGCCCCTTTTGATGCAACCCATTATCTTATTGGCCTTGGCAGCAGATGCATGACACTGGTTTCAACAGCTTAGTTTGCTGTTTACTAAAATTCCTAGGTTCTTTTCCATGTCAGTGTTACCCAGTGTTTTACCATTTAGTATGTACTGGTGACTTGCATTATTCCTTCATATGTGCATAACCTTACATTTGTCCGTGTTAAACCTCATCTGCCACTTATCTGCCCAAGCCTCTAATCTATCCAGATCCCTCTGTAGCAGTATTGTCACGGCCTATGGTGTTCATTGTGACACTTTTCTTCACTTGCGCTTGCCCGTGGCAACGTGTGGTGTTGTGTACATGTGGTGGCAGTGTCTCGGCCTTCTGGCTGGCTCCCAGGACATGCCTGCCATGCATGTCGTTGTCGGCGGTAACAGGTGCAATGTGATGTTGTTTGTACACTTCCCCTTTAAGTGGCTTTCTTCCCTGGCCTGGTGTTGGAAGGGTTAACTTCCTTCCTAGTGTGTGAACACTGGGTGTGTCTGTGTGTGGGTGTGGCTACTTGGGCTATTTAGCTTCCGCTGGATGCCTGTATCTGAGGGGTACTCCAGCCATGTGTTATGCTGGAGTCATCCTCCTGGTCATATACCATCTATCCAGTGAGGACCACCCTTGTGGTCATAAGTTTATGTATGATGTTATGAAGATGTCTCTATGGTCTTTCTGTTTATTGCAGCTATGGTTTCCTGGGTTCCTGTGTGATGTGTGGTGTGTGCTGTGTCCGTTTGTGTTGTTGTGGACAGGTCGTCTTACCCTGCTCCTAGTCCAGGGCTACCCTGAGGGCTAGTAGGGACCCTAGGTTCCGGAGTATGAGCCCTCCTACCATCAGGGTTGGCTCATACAGCTAGGAGTCAGGGTCAGATTTAGGGATGCGTTAGGAGGTGACCTGCTCCCTGATTCCTGTCATGGCCTGGCAGCGACCATTATCTTCTGTCATCGCACGGCTGAGGGTTTCCCCCATCCTCAGCCGTAACAAGTATACTGTCCTCTTCTGTAACAATTACTTTACACAGTTTAGTGTCATCTGCAAAAATTGACATTTTACTGTGTGATCCTTCTACAAGATCATTAATAAATATATTGAAGAGAATAGGGCCCAATACTGACCCCTGAAGTACCCCACTAATGGCAGTGACCCAATCTGAATCTTTATTGTTAATAACCACCCTCTGTTTTCTATTACTGAGCCAGATACTTATCCACATACAGACATTTTCTCCCAGTCCAAGCATTCCCATTTTATATACTAACCTTTTATGCGGTACAGTGTCAAATGCTTTAGAGAAGTCCAGCTATACGACATCTATTGATTTGCCGCTGTCAAGTCTAGAACTTACCTCCTCATAGAAACTGATTAAATTAGGTCTGGCTATGAAATTACTTAATCCTCTTAGAATACCGGGGTGTATGTCATCTGGTCCTGGCGATTTGTCTATTTTAAGCTTTTTAAGACGCCACTGCACATCTTCCTGGGTCAGACAGGGCACTTTTAATGGGGAATTTACTTTTACATTCTGCATTTCATCTGACAGTTTATTTTCTTCAGTGAATACAGTGGAGAAAAAAATATTTAATAGCTTTGCTTACTCCTCATCGCTCTCTGCAACTCCCCCCTCATTACTCTGTAGATGACCGACACCTTCAAATTTATACTTTTTACCATTTATATAATTGAAGAAAATGTTAGGGTTAGTATTACTCTCTTTAGCAATTTGTCATGGTCTTACCTCCTTACTGTTCTCCTTCGTTTGACATGTGCTGGCGGCCATCTTGGTTTCTGGGTTTCTTGTAGCCTCCCACCCTGCGGCTCCTCCTTCCCACTGGGAGGAGCTGGATGCCTAGCTCATATGTATAGGAGGTCTGTGGCTTCAGTTCCCTGCTTGGTCCTCCTGTGCTCACATGCTTCTAAGACTGCTGCTGCTTCTGGTTCCTGATCCTGGCTTCGTCTGACTACCCTGCTGATTCCTGATCCTGGCTTCGTCTGGCTACCCTGTTGGTTCCTGATCCTGGCTTCATCTGACTACCCTTCTGGTTCCTGATCTCTGGTTTCACAAGACCCTGCTTCGGTTTAGCCATCCGTTTGGACTTTTGCCTTACAGCTTTATTTTCAATAAAGCCTTCTTATTTCCACTCATCTCTTGTTGTACGTCTGGTTCATGGTTCCATGACATTAGGACCAAGCCATGAATTCTGACGGTACAGGGCCATCCTCGCTACCTACGCTGGTTGCCAGACTTGATCAGCAGGATCACCTGTTGGGTCGGTTCGCTGTGGCGTTGCAAACCCTGCTTGAACGTACGGCTCATTTAGCTTCCGTTGCCGATGGGTCGGTTGTCGCTCCTGGGCCCGCTCCTACTGCCGCTCCGGTTGTTGCGCCAGAGTCTACCCCGACACCTGTTGCTGCGCCTGCGGTGTTTCGGGGTATGACCGGTTCTGCCCCCCTTCCACAGCGCTTTGGGGGAGAGCCAACTCAGTGCCGAGGTTTCCTTAACCAGGTGGGCATTTACTTCGAGTTGCTGCCACATGCCTTTCCTACTGAGAGATCAAAGGTGGGCTTCTTGATCTCGCTGCTCTCGGACAAGGCCTTGGCCTGGGCCAGCCCTTTATGGGAGAACAACAATCCGGTGGTTGCCGAGTTTTCCGGTTTTGTTGCTTCTCTTCGGAAGGTATTCGATGTGCCGGCTCGTGCTGCCTCTGCTGCGAAGCTCCTTATGTCCATCAGACAGGGTTCACGATCCGTAGCTGAATACGCCATTGAGTTTCGTACCCTGGCAGCAGAGGTGGGCTGGAATAATGAGGCTCTGGTCGCTGCTTTCTCTCATGGTCTCTCGGATGCCTTGAAGGATGAGGTTGCAGCTAAGGACCTACCTGTGGAGCTCGAGTCTCTTATTTCTTTCCTGATTTTGATTGACACCAGACTCAGGGAGAGACCTTCCTTTCAGGAGAGCCTGCGGAGGCCTTCTAACAGATTGGCGCCTACGTTTGCTGTCCCACCAGTGCCTCCCTCTCCTC
Organism: Bufo gargarizans; assembly: GCF_014858855.1. Lineage (NCBI taxonomy): Eukaryota > Metazoa > Chordata > Amphibia > Anura > Bufonidae > Bufo > Bufo gargarizans. Next base: position 207,927,378 of record NC_058083.1, read on the forward strand.
CCACGCCTCCTGGGGATGACTTGTCTGGGGGTGAACCCATGCAGCTGGGGTTTGCTCGCCTGTCCGAGGGGGAGAGGGTACTCCGGAGACGCGAGGGCCGATGCATGTACTGTGGTCTCGGTGGGCATTTTCGGTTGGCATGCCCGAACCGTCCGGGAAACGCTCGCACCTGAGATCCTGTCGGGGGCAGATCTTGGGTGGAGTCTCCTCGTCCCCGGTTTCCCGTGTTGACAAACCACTGATTACATGTTGTCCTCTCCTGGGTCAGGGGCTCGGTGACGACCCAGGCGTTGGTGGACTCTGGTGCTGGTGGTTTGTTCATTGATAGTGTGTTCGCTGCCGCCAATTCCATTCCTCTGCAGCCTCGAGGTTCCCCACTGGCTCTTGAGGCGATAGACGGCAGACCCCTTCTGCCGCCACACGTGACTCATGAGACCCTTCCAGTGGGGATGGCCATTGGTGCCGTTCACAGAGAGTCGGTCTGTCTCCAGGTTATTTCGTCTCCACACTACTCGGTGGTCTTGGGGTACCCCTGGCTCCAGAAGCATAATCCGACTTTCGATTGGAAATCGGCCGAGATCCTCTCGTGGTCACCGCAGTGTGGGGCTAGTTGCATCCATGGGCCTGTCAAGTTGCTGTGTACTTCCTCGGACTCTCTGTTGCCTCCTGAATACGAGGAGTACCGGGATGTATTCGATAAGGTGCGTGCGGTTGCCCTACCTCCGCACCGCCCATACGATTGTGCCATAGAGTTACAATCTGGTGCCGTTCCTCCTTGTGGCAAAGTCTATCCACTGTCGGTAGCGGAGAATGAGGCCATGGAGGAGTACGTGAGGGAGGCGCTTTCACGCGGACACATTCGCAAATCCTCGTCCCCTGCAGGGGCTGGATTTTTCTTTGTGAAAAAGAAGGGCGGTGAATTGAGGCCTTGCATCGATTACAGGGGTCTCAATCGCATCACGATCAAGAACGCTTACCCGATACCCTTGATTTCCGAGCTGTTCGATCGCCTCAAAGGGGCCACGGTCTTTACCAAACTCGACCTGAGGGCGGCATATAACCTGGTAAGGATCAAGGCGGGCGATGAGTGGAAGACCGCGTTTAACACCAGGACCGGTCATTATGAATCCTTGGTTATGCCCTTTGGGTTGTGCAATGCGCCCGCAGTCTTCCAGGAATTCATCAACGATGTTTTCCGTGACCTGTTGCAGCAGTGTGTGGTGGTCTATTTGGATGACATCTTGGTATATTCTGAATCCATGGAGGCCCACATTCAGGATGTCAGACGAGTGTTGCAACGGTTACGAGAGAACAAGCTGTTCGGTAAGCTTGAGAAATGCGAATTTCACCGATCCCAGGTAACCTTCTTAGGTTACATCATTTCCGCTGAGGGGTTCTCCATGGATCCTGAGAAGGTTTCAGGCTGTCTTACAGTGGCCCCAGCCCAGTGGTCTTCGTGCCCTGCAGCGCTTTTTGGGCTTCGCCAATTATTATCGGAAGTTCATCAGGGACTTTTCCATGCTAGCCAAGCCTCTCACGGATCTGACCAGGAAGGGCAGTAATCCCCAGGTCTGGCCGCCCGAGGCCATCCGAGCTTTTGAGGCTCTAAAGTCCGCCTTTGTGTCGGCTCCGATTCTGTCGCATCCCAACCCTGGGTTGCCGTTTGTCCTCGAGGTGGACGCGTCTGAGACGGGAGTAGGCGCCCTCCTGTCTCAGCGTAGAACACCAGAGGGTCCTCTGCTTCCTTGTGGGTTTTACTCCCGGAAACTGTCTTCCGCGGAGTGCAACTATCAGATTGGTGACAGGGAGTTATTGGCCATCGTGCAGGCCCTTAAAGAATGGAGGCACTTGCTCGAGGGCTCGGTGGTTCCGGTTCTCATCCTGACGGACCACAAGAATCTGACCTACCTCTCTGAGGCCAAGAGATTGACACCACGTCAGGCCAGATGGGCTCTGTTCTTGTCACGTTTTAATTACGTGGTCTCCTACCTACCCGGTTCCAAGAACATCAGAGCGGATGCCTTATCACGGCAGTACTCCGAGCTGTCCGGGGAGGAGTCGATTCCGACTTCGGTCATACCTCCGAATCAGATCCTGGCCGCCATTCGCACCAGCCTGACCTCTCCCCTGGGTGAGCAGATTTTGGCGGCTCAATCTAGTGCTCCCTCTGGGAGACCCAACGGCAGGTGTTTTGTGCCTGAGGAGTTGCGCACTCGGTTGTTGCAAACCTACCATAACTCCAAGGCCGCGGGGCATCCTGGAAAGAATCAGCTGTCCTGGGCTGTTTCACGTCTGTTCTGGTGGCCTTCTCTACGTTCCGACATCGCCGCATATGTAGCGGCATGCTCCGTTTGTGCCCAGAGTAAGTCCCCTCGGCACCTTCCGTTGGGCCTTTTGCAACCCATAGCCACTGGGGAGCGTCCATGGTCACACCTGGGGATGGATTTAATTGTGGACCTCCCTGCATCCCGAGGCCATACGGTCATTCTCATGATAGTGGATCGGTTTTCCAAAATGTGCCACTGTGTACCTCTCAAGAAGTTACCCTCTGCACAAGAGTTGGCCTCGATTTTTGCCAGGGAGGTCTTCCGGTTGCACGGTTTGCCCAAGGAGATTGTGTCGGATCGGGGGAGTCAGTTTGTGTCCAGGTTCTGGCGCGCCTTTTGCTCCCAGTTGGGGATTCATCTCTCTTTCTCATCGGCCTACCACCCTCAGTCCAATGGGGCCGCAGAACGATCCAATCAGGCCTTGGAGCAATTCCTTCGTTGCTATGTCTCCGATCACCAAGACAACTGGGTTGACCTCCTGCCTTGGGCTGAGTTTGCCAGGAACACGGCGGTGAACTCTTCCTCTGGGACGTCTCCCTTCATGGCCAATTATGGGTTCCAACCTGCCGTGTTACCGGAGGTATTCTCTCCCCAGGATATTCCGGCTGTGGAGGATCACCTTTCCGTCCTACGTGCTTCTTGGGTACAGATCCAGAGGTCCCTTGAGGTCTCTGCGCAGCGCCAGAGACTCCAGGCTGATCGCAGACGAGCGCCCGCTCCTTCCTACCAGGTCGGAGACCGCGTATGGTTGTCCACCCGCAACCTCAACCTTCGAGTGCCCACTCCCAAGCTGGCGCCTCGCTTTGTTGGTCCCTTCCGAGTGCTTCGCAGGGTAAACCCGGTAGCCTATGCCCTTGCGCTTCCTCCTGGCATGCGGATCTCCAACGTGTTTCATGTCTCCCTCTGGAAGCCACTAGTGTGTAATCGTTTCACTTCCTCGATTCCTCGGCCTCGTCCGGTCCAAGTGGGCAATCGTGAGGAGTATGAGGTGAGCAATATCCTGGACTCATGCCTGGTCCGCGGCCGGGTGCAGTTTTTGGTCCATTGGCGTGGTTATGGTCCAGAGGAGCGTTCCTGGGTTCCCTCCGCAGATGTCCATGCTCCTGCCTTGCTCCGAGCCTTCCACGCACGCTTCCCTCAGAAACCGTTCCTTACTCCGCGGAGGAGGGGCCCTTGAGGGGGAGGTACTGTCATGGTCTTACCTCCTTACTGTTCTCCTTCGTTTGACATGTGCTGGCGGCCATCTTGGTTTCTGGGTTTCTTGTAGCCTCCCACCCTGCGGCTCCTCCTTCCCACTGGGAGGAGCTGGATGCCTAGCTCATATATATAGGAGGTCTGTGGCTTCAGTTCCCTGCTTGGTCCTCCTGCTTCTAAGACTGCTGCTGCTTCTGGTTCCTGATCCTGGCTTCGTCTGACTACCCTGCTGATTCCTGATCCTGGCTTCGTCTGGCTACCCTGTTGGTTCCTGATCCTGGCTTCATCTGACTACCCTTCTGGTTCCTGATCTCTGGTTTCACAAGACCCTGCTTCGGTTTAGCCATCCGTTTGGACTTTTGCCTTACAGCTTTATTTTCAATAAAGCCTTCTTATTTCCACTCATCTCTTGTTGTACGTCTGGTTCATGGTTCCATGACACAATTAGTCTCTCGGTCTCTAGTTTGGCTGCTTTCATTTGTTTTTTACATATTCTATTTTTTTTTTCTTATAGTTTTTCAGTGCTTCCTCGCTACCCTCCTGTTTAGTGATTTAAATGCTTTATTTTTGTAATTTATTGCTTTCTTTACAGTTCTATTTATCCACATTGTTTTTTTTTTCTTGTTCCTTAACCTTTTATTCCCATAAGGTATGTACCTCTCACAATTAGATTTTAGGATGCTTTTAAAAATATCCCATCTTTTGGCTGTATTTTTTTTTTTTGAGGACTTTGTCCCAGTTAGTTAGGCCTATGGCCTCTCTTGGTTGGCTAAATTTAGATTTTTTGAAATTTGGTATTTTTGTTCGTCCCTGAAGAAACACTCTTTTGAATGACAATTGGAAGGTTATTACTTTAAGGTCACTATGTCCCAGGTGTCCCCTAGGTCAGGTCTATTGGTTAATATTAAGTCCAATATGACTGTCCCTCTAGTCGAGTCTTGAACCAGTTGGGAAAGGCAATTATCTTTGGTTATTGCTGAGAACCTATTTCCTTTATGAGATGTACAGGTTTCAGTTTCCCAGTCTATATCTGGGTAGTTGAAGTCCCCCATAATAACAACCTAATTATTATTTGCTGCCTCATCTATCTCGTTTAGTAGTAGATTTTCTGTGGACTCTGGTATACTAGGTGGTTTATAATAAACTCCTATTAGTATTGTCCATGTATTTCTACCAACAGTGACTCCACATGTTTCTGTCTCTCACTTATATTCTCTTGGACTGTGGGCTTTAGACATGACTTTATATAAAGGCAGACTCCTCCCCCTCTCTGGTTTTGGGAATCCTTTCTAAACAGACTGTAACCCTGCACATTAACTGGCATTAATATACATACAATTTAGAGGTTTATGTATATTTTTTACCCTACACCTTTCCTTCTGAACTGTTCTAGTCCCTCCTTCCATTCCTCCCCCAGTTCCATTACCTTCCCCCGGTCTCTATCTGCACTGTCTTCCCATCCTATAACATAATTACCCTCCTCCACTCCCTAGTTTAAACACTCCTCCAACCTTCTAGCCATCTTTTCCCCCAATACAGCTGTCCCTTCCCCATTGAGGTGCAGCCCATCCCTACGATAGAGCCTGTAGCCAACAGAGAAGTTGGCCCTGTTCTCCAGGAACCCAAACCTCTCCTTCCTACACCAGTTCTTGAGCCACATGTTAACCTCCCTAATCTCTCACTGCCTTTCTTGTGTGGCTCGTGGTACAGGTAGTATTTCAGAAAACACTACCTTTGAGGTCCTTGCCCTAAGCTTGGGACCTAAATCCCTAAAATTCAACCTACCTCTAACTCAACCTACCTCTAGCTTTGTCATTGGTTACAATATGGACCATGACTGCTGGATCGTCTCCAGCCCCTCCCAGTAATCTGCTAATTCGATCCGCGATGTGCTGAACTCGAGCACCAGGAAGACAACACACCATTGACTGATAGCATTCACTGATTAATTGTGTATACATAGATAGCTGTCAGTCACTGATAACACCTCCCCTGTGGGCAACAAAATAACAGATATTTAAATGTATAAATCACAAGTTTTAATTAATCTTTTTTTACCAAACAATATATGAATCTGCTCAGCTCTTCCTGCACTATAACATGTTGCCTGAAGATTGCAATGTGTTTTGTGGTGAAAGGTTCCATTTAAATTATAATACAATACTTTGCTAAGATACTTGAGAATGGATTTTCTAAACCAATCCATAAAAGTAAGGTCAAAGATGTGTGTAAATAGCAGTATAAAATGTTTTGTCTTTAGCGACCTAAAGGCTAAATTAATCATGTAATCTATCAAATATTTATTAAGTAGTGTTAATACTGTAGATGTCTGGGGCATTCCTGTTTTCAGGTTTTCTATAAGCAATGGGGGGAATTAATCAAGCCCCCTGCACTCCAGAATTCTGGCTTGAAAAATTAGCAAAATACAGCAAATTTTGTAACATTTTGCCTTGTTACACAAATCACTTCAGTTCTGAAAAGTAGGTGGAAAAGTGGACTTGGTTAGCCTGTTGAGCTGATTAAGGCTGAGGTTACACAGCAACATGAGTGGCATGACATCAAGTCTTAGAAAAGTTGTATTACCAAAAATATATGTGCGACTTGTCTGCAACTTGCTCCCGGGCAAGTATTTTAGAGCTGTGATTTGGATGTAAAAACACAACTAAAAGTCACTTCACATGCAGCTTGCAATGTAGTCTATGATGGCAAAGTCCCGTGTGACTTGCAGCCTGCGATTTTTTGCAACTGTTGTGTTGCAGTCACTGTTGTGTAGCTTGTCACAAGTTGCCTCCCGACCACACTGAGAATCATTGGATATCATGTTTCAGTGTGATATTGAGGTGTTCATTAAAACAGGAACACTCTGCTGAAAGCAGAAACAATAGCGATCAGATAAGTATAATTTATAAAAAAACTAAACAAATAAACACATACATAAAAAAATGATGCCAATTTTAGTCGCGGACCGCCACCTTCATCAGGCCAAGGCTTACAGGATATACAAGCATTTATATAGTTAGGTAACAGGAAATGGGGGTTAACTAGGGTTGGGCGAGCATGCTCGGCCGAACACTTTTTTACTCGAGCATCGCGATGCTTGGCACATCGCGGTGTTCGGCTGAACACCGCGTGTGCTTGAGCGTGATGCTCAAATCTCCTCCCCACACATTTTTTGGCTGCCATGCAGCCAATAAATGTACGGGGGAGTCATGGCACGCACTGTAATGCCGTAGCCATGTTGGCTACTGGCATTACAGTGATTGGCTGGCCGGAACGCGTCATCGGGTGCTATATAGCACCCGATGACCCTTGATTTGGCTTAGTCTTAGTCAGGGAGAGCTACGCAGCCAATAAATGTGCGGGGAGGTCATGGCACTCACTGTAATGCCGTAGCCATGTTGGCTACTGGCATTACAGTGATTGGCTGGCCGGAACACGTCATCGGGTGCTATATAGCACCCGATGACCCTTGATTTGGCTTAGTCTTAGTCAGGGAGAGCTACGCAGCCAATAAATGTGCGGGGAGGTCATGGCACTCACTGTAATGCCGTATCCATGTTGGCTGTTTCAGTGTGATATTGAGGTGTTCATTAAAACAGGAACACTCTGCTGAAAGCAGAAACAATAGCGATCAGATAAGTATAATTTATAAAAAAACTAAACAAATAAACACATACATAAAAAAATGATACCAATTTTAGTCGCGGACCGCCACCTTCATCAGGCCAAGGCTTACAGGATATACAAGCATTTATATAGTTAGGTAACAGGAAATGGGGGTTAACTAGGGTTGGGCGAGCATGCTCGGCCGAACACTTTTTTACTCGAGCATCGCGATGCTTGGCACATCGCGGTGTTCGGCTGAACACCGCGTATGCTTGAGCGTGATGCTCAAATCTCCTCCCCACACATTTTTTGGCTGCCATGCAGCCAATAAATGTACGGGGGAGTCATGGCACGCACTGTAATGCCGTAGCCATGTTGGCTACTGGCATTACAGTGATTGGCTGGCCGGAACGCGTCATCGGGTGCTATATAGCACCCGATGACCCTTGATTTGGCTTAGTCTTAGTCAGGGAGAGCTACGCAGCCAATAAATGTGCGGGGAGGTCATGGCACTCACTGTAATGCCGTAGCCATGTTGGCTACTGGCATTACAGTGATTGGCTGGCCGGAACACGTCATCGGGTGCTATATAGCACCCGATGACCCTTGATTTGGCTTAGTCTTAGTCAGGGAGAGCTACGCAGCCAATAAATGTGCGGGGAGGTCATGGCACTCACTGTAATGCCGTATCCATGTTGGCTACTGGCATTACAGTGATTGGCTGTCCGGAACGCGTCATCGGGTGCTATATAGCACCCAATGACACGTGATTTGGCTTAGTCTTAGTCAGGGAGAGCTGCAGCAGAAGGGACAGATAGTGTAGGAACAGGAAATGGTTTGTTTATTAGGCAGGTTTTACTGGTGAAAGGTGGTAGAGACCCAAAAGTTCTTTTAAGGACTATTTTTTTTATATGGCTGCCATATATATTAGCGCATGGTGATAGCGACATTACCTGTGCTACATCTTTAGTATCAGTGCAGTTTCTAGGTAAAATTTCTCTCAGGGCGAGTGTCAAAAAAATTCCCCCACTCACAACTGCTCGATGAAATAAGTGTCTCCCTATTGTAAAAAATGTGGAACCACATTGCACGGACGGTCACAGTGACCCACTGTCCCATAGACTCAGGCTCTCACTCACAGCAGGCTTCTTTCTCAGCACTGCTCCGGGTGGGCGGTAACAGACAGGCAGGTAGTGCGGGCGGCGGTGCTCACCTCACTCACTGTACGTCACGCAGTGCGTGAGGTACAGTGAGTGAGCGCCGCCGCCAGCACTGCCTGCCTGTGGGGGGACATTATTTAGAATGGAGGCTGCTGTGGATGTCATTATAACTGTATAATGTCTGATAGGCCTAGTCCTGAGTTATATTACCCTGCCCTGTATAATAATGTATCCTGATACCCCTTAGTTATATTACCCCAGCGGGGTAATATAACTAAGGGGTATCAGGGATGGGTACATTATTATACAGGGCATGGGCAGGGTAATATAACTCAGCTCAGGACTAGGCCTATCAGACACTATACAGTTATAATGAGTAATGACACCAACAGCAGCCTCCATTCTAAATAATGTCCATAGTGATCCTTATTAAACTTAATGTCCCCCACAGTGACAGTGGCCCCCATTTTCATGTCTCCCACAGTGGCCCCCCCATTGTAATTAATGCCCCCCCATTGTGATTAATTCCCCCCATTGTAATTAATTCCCCCCCATTGTAATTAATGCCCCCCCACCCCCCATTGTAATTAATGCCCCCCCAGACCATCACTCGCCTCACAGCAGGCATCAGCACTGCTCAGGGGCTCAGGGCGGGCGGTAACAGGCAGGCAGTGCGGCGCTCACTCACTCACTGTATGTCACGCGCCTGCGCCGCCTAGTGGGAGGATCAGGCGCGTGACGTCAGTAAGTCTGACCAGGGCCGGTGCAAGGATTTTTGCCGCCCTAGGCAAGATAAAAATTGACGCCCCCCCCCTTATCAGATCCGGAATTGCAGACCCGGATCCGCAATTCCGATCCTGAAAAAAAATAGTACATGTCCTATTCTTGTCCCCAATAGCGGACAAGAATAGGCATATTCTCTTAGTGTCGGCAATGTGCGGTCCGCAAAATGTAGTATTAATAACTAAACAATTAAATAATACACATATTGCATTGTCTATTTACCATCAGGACAATTAGATGATCTGGTCTCTGGCTGCAGTCTGGCTCTTGGTCTGGCTCTGCGGACTCCCTTGTAACTCTCTTCTCCCCCCCTCCCTTGTCACTCTCTTCTCCCCCCCCCTTGTCACTCTCTTCTCCCCCCCTCCCTTGTCACTCTCTTCTCCCCCCCCTCCCTTGTCACTCTCTTCTCCCCCCCTCCCTTGTCACTCTCTTCTCCCCCCCTCCCTTGTCACTCTCTTCTCCCCCCCCCCTCCCTTGTCACTCTCTTCTCCCCCCTCCCTTGTCACTCTCTTCTCCCCCCCCTTGTCACTCTCATTCTACTCCCCCCACCCCCCTTGTCACTCTCATTCTACTCCCCCCACACCCCTTGTCACTCTCATTCTACTCCCCCCACCCCCCTTGTCACTCTCATTCTACTCCCCCCACCCCCCTTGTCACTCTCATTCTACTCCCCCCACCCTCCTTGTCACTCTCATTCTACACCCCATACCCCCTTGTCACTCTCATTCTACTCCCCCTACCCCCTTGTCACTCTCATTTCCTCCCCCTTGTCAATGTCACCTCTAATGTAGCGTGGCCGAGCTCTGTTCGCTCCGCGGTACAGGAGCTTTTGTTTCCTGTACCCGGCTGACAGGAAGTGCTCACTTAGTGTGCTCTTCCTTTCAGTCCGGCCGGGTACAGGAAACAAATGCTCCTGTACCCCGGGCCGGACCGAACAGAGCTCGGCCACGCTACATTAACAACTCAGCAGTCTGCAGCGCAGGCAGGCTGCGCAGCACTGAGCTGGCCGCTCAGGAGGCGCAGCATGAGGGGCGCCGCTGGCCGGCCGCCCGCCCGAACCTTTACCGTCCTACATAACCAAATTTATATTTTTTTTTTTTACCTCAACGGGCGCCCCCTGCTTCTATCAGCGCCCCGTGCGGCCGCCCGTCCCGCCCGCCCCGCCCGCCCCTAGAAACGGCCCTGTTTAGTATATTGTTAGCGCATCCGAAATATCAGTGACATTCAGTGTAATTTTTTTCGCTGCTGGTGACAGCGACATTTCCTGTGCTACATCTCCTGTATAACATTTGCGCATCCTAAATATCAGTGACATTCAGTCTAATTTTTTTGCTGCTGTTGGCAGTGACATTACTTGTGCTGCATCTCCTTTATAATGTTTGCCCATCCTAAATATCAGTGACAATCAGTCTAATTTTTTTGCTGCTGGTGGCAGCGATATTACCTGTGCTATGCTACAGAAGGAAAGGTGTAGGGTAAAAAATATGCATAAACCTCTTAATTGTATGTATATTAAAGCCAGAAGCCTGACTAATAAAACTGGGGAACTGGAATTAGTGATGTGTGAGGAGGACTATGACATAGTGGGAATAACTGAGACATGGGCAGGATGATAACAGTGACTGGGCAGTTAATGTACAGGGTTACAGTCTGTTTAGAAAGTATCATCAAAAGCGGAGAGGTGCAAGGGTCTGCCTTTATATAAAGTCTTGTCTATAGCCCACAGTCTAAGAGAATATAAGTGAGGACATGAACATGTGGAGTCAGTGTGGGTAGAAATACATGGAGGCAAAACTATTAATAAATAACTAATAGGAGTTTATTATAAACCACCTAATATACCAGAGTCCACATAAAATCTACTACTAAACAAGATAGACGAGGTGGCATATCATAATAAGTTGGTTATTATGGGGGACTTCCACTACCCAGATATAGACTGGGTAACTGAAAGCTGTACATCTCATAAAGTAAACAGGTTCTTGGCAATAACCAAAGACAATTACCTTTCCCAACTGGTTCAGAACCCGACTATAGGGACAGACATACTAGACTTAGTATTAACCAATAGACCTGACAAAACAACAGATGTGCAGGTCGGAAGACACCTGGGAAATAGTGGCCATAAAGTAATAACCTTCCAATTATCCTTCAAATGAGCATTTCTACAGGGAGGAACAAAAATATAAAACTTCAAAAAAGCTAAATTTAGCCAACTAAGAGAGGCCATAGGCGTAACTAACTGGGATAAAATCCTCAAAAAAATAATTCAGCCACAAAATGGGATATTTTTAAAAGCATCCTAAAATCTCATTGTGAGAGGTACATACCTTTATAGGAATAAAAGGTTAAGGAACAAGAAGAAACCAATGTGAATAAATGTGAACGGTAAAGAAAGCAATAAATGACAAAAATAAAGCATTTAAATCACTAAAACAGGAGGGTAGCGAGGAAACACTGAAAACCTATAAGAAAAAAATTAGAATATGTTAAAAAGAAATAAAAGCCACCAAACTAGAGACCGAGAGATTAATTAATTGAGGGGGAAGTTGCAGAGAGCGACTTTTTTCTCCACTGTATTCATTGAGGAAAATAAACTGTGAGATGAAATGCAGAATGTAAAAGTAAATTCACCATTAAAAGTGCCCTGTCTGACCCAAGAAGAAGTACAACAGCGACTTAAAAAGATTAAAATAGACAAATCGCCAAGACCAGATGGCATACACTCCCGTATCCTAAGAGAATTAAGTAATGTCATAGCCAGACCGTTATTTCTGATATTTACAAACTCTATACTGACAGGGAGTGTTCCACAGGATTGGCTCAAAGCAAATGTGGTGCCAATATTCAAAAACTGGGCAAAAACAGAGCCCGGAAACTATAGGCAGGCAAGTTTAACATATGTTGTGGGTAAACTGTTTAAAGGTTTTCTAAGAGATGCTATCTCAGAGGATCTCAATGAAAACAAGCAAATAACATTATATCAGCATGACTTAATGAGGGATCGGTCATGTCAAACTAATTTAATCAGTTTCTATGAGAAGGTAAGTTCTAGACTTGACAGCGGTGAATCAAAGGATGTCGTATATCTGGACTTCTCCAAAGCATTTGACACTGTACCACATAAAAGGTTAGTATATAAAATGCGAATGCTCGGACTGGGAGAAAATGTCTGTAATTGGGTAAGTAACTGGCTCAATGATAGAAAACAGAGGGTGGTACTGGTTATTAATGGTACACACTCAGATTGGGTCACTGTCACTAGCGGAGTACCAAAAGGGTCAGTATTGGGCCTATTCTCTTCAATATGTTTATTAATGATCTTGTAGAAGTCTTGTACAGTAAAATATAAATTTTTGCAGATGACACTAAACTGTGTAAAGTAATTAACACTGAAGAGGACAATATACAGCTACAGATGGATCTGGATAGATTAGCGACTAGGTAACACTGACATGGAAAAGGACCAAGGAATTTTAATAAACAGCAAACTAAGCAGTAAAAACCAGTGTAAGGCAGCTACTGCCAATAATAAGATAATGGGTTGCATCAAAAGGGGCATAGATGCCCGTGATGAGAACATAGTCCTACCACTTTACAAATCACTAGTCAGACTATACATGGAGTACTGTGTACAGTTTTGGGCTCCTGTGAACAAGGCAGACATAGCAGAGCTGGTGAGGGTTCAGAGGAGGCAAGTAATAACTGGAATGGGGCAACTACAGTACCCTGAAAGATTATCAACATTAGGGTTATTCACTTTAGAAAAAAGACGATTGAGGGGAGATCTAATAACTATGTATAAATATATCAGGGGACAGTACAGAGATCTCTCCCATCATCTATTTATCCCCAGGACTGTGACTGTGAAGAGGGGACACCCTCGGCATCTGAAGGAAACAAGGTTTGTACACAAACATAGAAAATAATTATTTACGGTAAGAGCAGTGAGACTATGGAACTCTCTGCCTAAGGAGGTGGTGAAGGTGAGTAAAATAAAAGAATTCAAGAGGGGCTTGGATGAATTTCTGGAGTGTAATAACATGACAGGCTATAGCTACTAGAGAGGGGTCGTTGATCCACGGAGTTATTCTGATTGCCTGATTGGAGTCGGGAAGGAATTTTTTCCCCCTTAACTGGGGAAAATTGGCTTGTACCTTACAGTTTTTTTTTGCCATCCTCTGGATCAACTTGCAGGATAACAGGCCGAACTGGATGTACAACTGTCTTTTTTCGGCCTTATATACTATGTTATTATGTTACATCTCCTGTATAACGTTTGCCCATTATAAATATCAGGGACATACAGTCTAATTTATTTGCGCATGCACTTACAAAACCTGTGCTACTGTATGTGTGACATACTTGCAAGCATATATACTATTTAATATGCTCAAGGCGAGCAGTACGTGACGGGGAAGTGGCTGTGCTGCTGATGGTACACTCAGAGGCCGTGGCCCTGTGCACGGTGAAACTGCTGCCAGAGCACAAGAAACACACTCATCCACACTACCTATCTTCATGTCCCAGTTTGCAGGGCGGCGCAGGAAACCACTCTTGACGTCACACCAGTGCAACCAGGTGGTAGTTTGGATTGTAGCAGATAATGCTTCCAGTTGGTTAAGCACCACCCTGTCTTCCACAAAGTCCAGTCTCAGTAGCCAAGAGTCTGGTCAACAGAATCCTCACCCTGATCCTCCTTCCTCCCAACATGGAGAGTCTTGGCAAACAAGTGATCACACACTCGTATATTCCCTGAAGCTCTTTTCATCGCCATTCCTTTATTTAGCCCTCTCGCTAGGCCGGCTTGAAGAGGGACATGAGGAGATCTTGTGCATTGATTACCAAACTCTTGAGCATCCACAATCAGAAAAAGATGACGGTGGGGAACAGCAATTTGTTTTTTACGAGGTGGATGATGATGATGAGACACAGTTGCCAATAAGTCAACTGCAATTAGTGTTTCAAGAGGTACATGATGAGGATGAGACACCGTTGTCAATAAATGAGGTTCTTGTTAGGTCAACAAGTCAAGAGGATGACCAAAGTGAGGAAGTGGACGAGGAGGTGGTGGATGATGAAATCACTGACCCAACCTGGGAAGGTGGCAAGCCAAGCGAGGGCAGCAGTACAAAGGGGGAGGGATCCTCAACACCACAACAGGCTGGAAGAGGCAGTGGGGTGGCAAAAGAAAGAAGGCAGGCCACACCAAACAGGCACGCAACTCTTTGCCAGAGCACCCGCTTGTGGCAATCTCCCTTGCCAAGGGGTAGGTGTTCCGCAGTCTGGCGCTTTTTTGCAGAAAGTGCGGATGATAAAAGAATTGTCATTTGCAACCTGTGCCGTACCAAAATGAGCAGGGGCGTGAACACTAGCAACCTCACCACCACCAGCATGATCCACCACATGGTATCAAAGCACCGTAATAGGTGGGCTGAACACCTGGGTCCACAATCAGTGTCTGAGGGTCACACCACTGCCTCCTCTTCCCCTGAGTTACGTGCTGGCCAATCCCCTGTCCAAGACGCAGGCCTGGATGCCTCCCACCCTGAACCTGGACCCTCGCAAGCACAATTAACTAGCACATCCACTTCTGTGTCCCAGTGCAGCGCACAGATGTCCATACCCCAGGCCTTTGAACGAAAGCGCAAATAACCACCCACCCACCCACAGACCATAGCACTAAATGTGCACCTTTCCCAATTGCTGGCCCTGGAAATGTTGCCATTTAGGCTTGTGGACACTGAGGCTTTCCACAGCCTGATGGCGGCAGCCGTCCCGAGCCGCCACTATTTTTCCCGGTGTGCCGTCTCCGTCTTACACCAGCATGTGTCCCGTAATATCACCTGTGCCCTGACCAACGCAGTTATTGGGAAGGTCCACTTAATGACTGACACATGCACAAGTACTTTTGGCCAGGGACGCTACATTTTCCTGGCGGCACACTGGGTGAACTTTGCAGAGGCCAGAAGTGAGTCGTACCCTGGGATGGCACAGGTGCTACCGACGCCAAGGTTTGCGGGCTCTACTTCCATCAGGATTTCTGCCACCACCTACATTAGTGGCTGCAAATCCCCCTTCTCCTCCTTCCACCTCTGAATTCTCATCTTGCAGCACCAGTCAGCCATCAGTCAGTAGCTGAAAGCATTGTAGCACTGCAGTGGGGAAGCAGAAACAGGCTGTGCTGAAACTTATTTGCTTAAGTGACAAACAGCACAACACTGCAGAGCTGTCCTGATGAAGGGGACTTATATATCCCCGAAACGCGTTGAGCCTTTTCCTCACCCCATCCTGACTACCCAATAAAAGGAATTAACAAGAAGTTCCAGTTGAAGGACTGCCGTTTATTTCCTGACTATCTAGAAGCGAGCCAGGCGCAGGAGGAAGGGTTTGGGGGTGTTTTGAGTTTATCCCCCATCTCTCCTCCTGGGTGAAGTGAGTATAAACCAAGTTTTTTTCTATATAGATTTGGTTTACATACTACTGGCTAAATATCTAGTATATATCTTATTTTTAGTCTGATAAAGTCATTTTATGAATACTATTTTTTATGAACATATAATTACTGCAGACTACTACCCTAAGAGTGGCGCCTC
Source organism: Bufo gargarizans (assembly GCF_014858855.1). Lineage (NCBI taxonomy): Eukaryota > Metazoa > Chordata > Amphibia > Anura > Bufonidae > Bufo > Bufo gargarizans. Next base: position 207,943,044 of record NC_058083.1, read on the forward strand.
CATATGGGATAAAAATCTTTTTTCCTCAAACAGTTTATAAGGGACCAGAGTGAGCTGTGGCTCTCGCCACTCAACCTACAACCAGGCATAAAGTGCAAACTGCAAACATTGCAGTACCAGAAGAGCGAATATAAAGTGACAGTGCTAGAATGGTGTACATTCCACAAAGAGTGATAAAGTCCCATAAATCCATAGACTGCAGGGGATAGATGGACGTGAAGACATCAATAAGATATCTATAATACGAACAAAAAAACAGAAATATTAGGGGACATGTATGGTATAATACACATATGTTTTACAGTGACCAACTACTAACAGAAGAAAGTAATATAAAAAGCATACAGTACAGACCAAAAGTTTGGACACACCTTCTCATTCAAAGAGTTTTCTTTATTTTCATGACTATGAAAATTGTAGATTCACACTGAAGGCATCAAAACTATGAATTAACACATGTGGAATTATATACATAACAAAAAAGTGTGAAACAACTGAAAATATGTCATATTCTAGGTTCTTCAAAGTAGCCATCTTTTGCTTTGATTACTGCTTTGCACACTCTTGGCATTCTCTTGATGAGCTTCAAGAGGTAGTCACCTGAAATGGTTTTCACTTCACAGGTGTGCCCTGTCAGGTTTAATAAGTGGGATTTCTTGCCTTATAAATGGGGTTGGGACCATCAGTTGCGTTGTGGAGAAGTCAGGTGGATACACAGCTGATAGTCCTACTGAATAGACTGTATTATGGCAAGAAAAAAGCCAAGTAAAGAAAAATGAGTGGCCATCATTACTTTAAGAAATGAAGGTCAGTCAGTCCGAAAAATTGGGAAAACTTTGAAAGTGTCCCCAAGTGCAGTCACAAAAAACATCAAGCGCTACAAAGAAACTGTCTCACATGCGGACCGCCCCAGGAATGGAAGACCAAGAGTCACCTCTGCTGCGGAGGATAAGTTCATCTGAGTCACCAGCCTCAGAAATCGCAAGTTAACAGCAGCTCAGATTAGAGACCGGGTCAATGCCACACAGAGTTCTAGCAGCAGACACATCTCTAGAACAACTGTTAAGAGGAGACTGTGTGAATCAGGCCTTCATGGTAGAATATCTGCTAGGAAACCACTGCTAAGGACAGGCAACAAGCAGAAGAGACTTGTTTGGGCTAAAGAACACAAGGAATGGACATTAGACCAGTGTAAATCTGTGCTTTAGTCTGATGAGTCCAAACTTGAGATCTTTGGTTCCAACCACCGTGTCTTTGTGCGACGCAGAAAAGGTGAACGGATGGACTCTGCATGCCTGGTTCCCACCGTGAAGCATGGAGGAGGAGGTGTGATGGTGTGGGGGTGCTTTGCTGGTGACACTGTTGTGGATTTATTCAAAATTGAAGGCATACTGAACCAGCATGGCTACCACAGCATCTTGCAGCGGCATGGTATTCCATCCGGTTTGCGTTTAGTTGGACCATCATTTATTTTTCAACAGGACAATGACCCCAAACACACCTCCAGGCTGTGTAAGGGCTATTTGACCATGAAGGAGAGTGATGGGCTGTTGCGCCAGATGACCTGGCCTCCACAGTCACCAGACCTGAACCCAATCGAGATGGTTTGGGGTGAGCTGGACCGCAGAGTGAAGGCAAAAGGGCCAACAAGTGCTAAGCATCTCTGGGAACTCCTTCAAGACTGTTGGAAGACCATTTCAGGTGACTACCTCTTGAAGCTCATGAAGAGAATGCCAAGAGTGTGCAAAGCAGTAATCAAAGCAAAAGGTGGCTACTTTGAAGAACCTAGAATATGACATATTTTCAGTTGTTTCAGACTTTTTTGTTATGTATATAATTCCACATGTGTTAATTCATAGTTTTGATGCCTTCAGTGTGAACCTACACTTTTCATAGTCATTAAAATAAAGAAAACTGAATGAGAAGGTGTGTCCAAACTTTTGGTCTGTACTGTACATAATGAGGGTCAACATTTTATTTGGCATGTTAAGGCACAATCTGCGACTTCTTGCCCGCTCACTCCAAGTCTAAAAAAATGGGCCTTGGTGTGAGTCGGGAAGGGGACGGGTTATCATTCTCTACACCTGATTTAGGCGTAGAAAATGGTCTAAATGTAAGACAGGCAGGAAGCTGTCTTACATTTAGAATCAGTGGAGTTACCGTATTTTTTGCCCTATAAGACGCACTTCCACCCCCCCCCCCCCAAAAGTGGGGGGAAAATAGTACTGCGTCTTATGGGGCAAATGCTGAAATTTTACACTGATACATCGCTGCTGCACAGCCGGCGTGTGTATCAGCGGGAGAGAGGAGGGACTGGGGACCGGCATCTTGTTTTGTAATGGCAGCGGGGCCCGGTGCAGTAACTGTATTCTACTACACCGGGCCCTGCTCACTGTAGTAATCATATAGGGAATGTTTAACTGTAAATTCCTTCATCCAGGCTGTAGTACGGTACTTACTACTAACTTTCATAGCAGGCAGGAGGCTGGGCGAGCGTGCGGGAGTCGGCAGCGTAACTCACTACGTCACGTGCCTGCGCCACCCACTTTATGAATGAAGAAGGCGGCGCAGGCGCGTGACGTAGCGAGTTACGCTGTGGCCTCCCGCCCGCTCGCCCGGCCTCTTGCCTGCTATGGAAGTTAGTAGAAAGTACCGTACTACAGCCTGGATAAATGAATTTACAGTTTAACATTGCCTATATGATTACTACAGTGAGCAGGGCCCTGTGTACTAGAATACAGTGACTTCACCGGGCCCCGCTGCCATTACAAAACAAGATGCCGACCCCCACCCCCTGTTTTGGGGATCATGGACACTGTTATGGGGAGGATCTGTGGATGACACATCTGACCGGGAAAGAGCAGGCCGGAGTACCTCAGGAACTGGAGGCGCCTGGATCGTCCCTGGCCAACACTTTCCAGGTGTGGTCCCCCATACTGGAAGGAACGGACGGTCCCAAAAAAGTGCAGAGTCTGTCACAGAAGGGGGATACGGAAGGACACCATGACTCAGTGTGACACGGGCCCCGATCATCCGGGCCTCTGCATTGACGGTTGCTTTAGGGAGTACCACGCTTCAATGGAGTACTACATTTATAATCCCCTTCCCCAATTTTAAATCCATTTAGCCACTGACAATCGAAAAAAAACTATGATTCTCAGACTTGAGACACTAAAACAAAAAAAAAGTTTTTTTCAAAAATATTATTTAGTAAAACTAAAATAAATAAAAAAGTAGACCTATTAGGTATCTCTGCATCCGTAAGAATCTGCTCTATAAAAATACCCCATGACCTAACCCCTCAGATGAACACGGTCAAAAATATAAAATTAAAACGGTGCCAAAACAGCTATTTTTTTCCAGTAACAAACCAGGGGTTAATAGCCAAACAAAACTTAATATTTATTAACCTGATTCTGCAGTTTACAGAAACACCGCATATGTGGTCATAAACTGCTGTATGACCAAACGGCAGGGCGCAGAAGGAAAGGAACGCCGTATGGTTTCTCGAAGGCAGATTTTGATGGCCTTTTTTTGGGCACCATGTCCCATTTGAAGAACCTTTGATGCATCCCTAGAGTAGAAACTCCATAAAAGTGACCCCTTCTAAGAAAATAAACCCCTCAAGGTATTCAAAACTGATTTTACAAACTTTGTTAACCCTTTAGGTGTTCCTCAACAGATTATGGCAAATGGAGATGAAATTTCAGAATTTCTATTTTTGGCAACCTTGCCTCACAAAAATGTAATATAGAGCAACCAAAAATCATATGTACCCTAAAAATAGTCCCAACAAAACTGCCACCTTATCCCGTAGTTTCCAAAATGGGGTCACTTTTATGAAGTTTCTACTCTAGGAGTGCATCAGGGGGGCTTCAAATGGGACATGGTGTAACTAAACCAGTGCAGCAAAATCTGCCTTCCAAAAACCACAAGGCGCACCTTTCACTCTCCCCCCTACCGTGTGCCCATACAGTAGTTTACGGCCACATATGGGGTGTTTCTGCAAACTACAGAATCAGGGCAATAAATATTGAGATTTGTTTGGCTGTTAACCCTTGCTTTGTTACTGGAAAAAATTGATTAAAATGGAAAAATTGCCCAAAAATTTAAATTCTGAAATTTCATCTCCATTTGCCAATAACTCTTGTGGAACACTTAAAGGTTAACAAAGTTTGTAAAATTAGTTTTGAATACCTCGAGGGGTGTAGTTTCTTCGATGGGGTCACTTTTATGGAGTTTCTACTCTAGGGGTGCATCAGGGGGGCTTCAAATGGGACATGGTGTAAATAAACTGTTAGAAATACTTTCTGAGGCTAAAGAAAGGACAGGCAAACAGTCTTTTAGGTCTAACTGACCTCTGCTCGGTAACTGCACGAGCACTTAACTGAACTTTATTGAACAACTGACAAACAGGAAGTTACACAAACTGCCATCTAGTGACCATACAATATACTAGGCATATAGTAATGACATACAGTGGTTGTTGTTTATACAATACAAACCTTGTATGCTAACACCCCCACTCAACAACTACTATCTATGTCAGTCCCATTTCTGATCTAAGATCCTCAAATCTGTTTCTAGCGAGTGGTTTTATTCCACATTTGTTTCTCATGCATTGGCAGTTTCTGCATCTCTTTCCATGAACCAGGTTCAGCTCTGCGAGCTATGTAAGATAAACGTTCAGCTGGAACACCTTTATTGGTTCTGGTTGATCTTCTGACTGAACGTATCTCTGGTTCAGTTTCAGCTTTTGATTTTTCTTCGGTAATTTCTATTTCTGTGTCACTTTCCTTATCCTCTTGAGTAACTGATGTTGATTCTTTTTCAGTTTGAATAGTTTGTGTCAGTTGTTCAAACTTTAAACACATAGAACTTTCATCAATAATCACACTTCTGCTGACTGTTACCTTGTTTGTGTCTTGATGTAAACTCCTGTATCCTTTTTGAGATTCACTGTAACACACAAGTACCCCTTCTTTTGCACATGCATCCCATTTTGTACATTTTTCTTTTGGAATGTGTACATAGGCTTTACTTCTAAAAATTCTGATATGTCTTAAATCTGGTTTCTTTTTGTTCCACAGTTCATATGGAGTTTCTGTTGTTGTTTTTCCTGGCAAACGATTTTGAAGATAACATGCAGACATGATGGCTTCTCCCCAGTATGTAGTTGGCATATCAGCATCAAATGGCATGCGCCTCCCACTTTCACACAGTGTGCGGTTCATTCTCTCTGCAACTCCATTTTGCTCTGGGTTATATGGAACAGTTGTTTGGAACATTATTCCATGTTTCCTGAGGATGACTTGTGTTTTACCACTTGTATATTCTGGGCCATTATCGGTTCGTAGTACTCTGGGCATCCTGCCAAATTTATTACTTACTTGGGCGAGATACTCTTCTAATTTCTCTGGCACTTCATCCTTATTGTGAAGTAGAAACACTGTGGTATATCTGGAGTAATCATCAATAAAAGTCAGAAAGTACTTTTTCTTTCCTGGAGTTTTAGTTTTCATTGGACCACAAAGATCTGAATGTATTAAGTCCAGAGGTTTTTGAGTTTTACTGCTGGTCTGCTTGGGAAAAGATGTCCTAGTCATTTTTCCTTTAATACAGCTGGTGCAGATCATTACTTGATCACATGGATTAATCTTAATACCACTTGCATAGTTATTCTCAACTATTTTCTTTATTGTATTAGAATTTCTGTGCCCGAATTGTCTGTGCCAAGTGTGGCTGCAGTTTGAATGTTTATCCTCTTTGGCTGTTTTAACCATTTCACTGCAGTTCAGCTGACATAGTTCATCTCTGATTTTAGCCTTTGCAAGCAAGCAATCCCCTTTTGTGATGATACAACTGTCACCCTGAAATGTGACTACATTGCCTTGGTTAGTGAGTTTATTTACTGACAAAAGGTTGCTGTCAAGATCTGGCACATACAAAACATTCCTCATCTGGATCTTTCTAGTGATATCTGGAGAGATAGGACAGTATAGAAAGCCATCTCCTATTCCCACTGATTTCATGAGTTGTCCATTAGCTGTAGTTATCCTTTCTGTTCTGCTTTCATCAAGCTGAGTGAAGAAATGTCGGTCATGTGTCATGTGGCTTGTAGCACCTGAGTCCACACACCGCGCTTGCACAGAGGTGACACCATTCTTGGATCCGAATGCATACTCCTTTGTTTCTATGACATTCTTAGCTTGTTGCAATCCACTTTGTTTTTGCATTCTAGCTTTCCAGATTCTACAATCTGCCTTTAGGTGTCCTGGTTTTTTGCACACAAAGCATTCCCGCTTTTCTAGCTGCACATTACTGCTTTTATCTTTGTATTTCATCTTTAAAGCAGTCTCTGAACACACACTTGCATTACTCATGCTTTCTGTTTTGCGCTTGTATTCATCCACAAGCTTGCCTTTAACATATTCCAGTGTCAGTTCATCATCTGGACGTGCATCCAGTGCTGTGACAAGTGTCTCATAACTTTCAGGAAGTCCACTAAGTCCACAATAACGCTGCAACATGGAAGTCTTTTATATCTTCTCCAATCCCTCTCAGTCTCTCCACCATTTTTAAGGTCTGTCTTATATAGTCCTGCATGTCCTGGTCTTTCTGCAGCTTAGTCTGATACAGCTTTCTGATTAAATACAGTTTATTGCTGCGATTAACTCTTTCATGCACTTTTTGTAATCCTTCCCACATGTCTTTAGTAGTTTGACAGTTACATATATGTATGATTTGATCATCGTCTATGCTCTGGGCTTTCTGATCTCTGTCTAACCACTCCTCTGTGGGCTGTGCAGGTCTGGGTTCATCTATACATTTCCACGTACCTTCTCTTATAAGCAGCATTTTCATCTTAAATTTCCAGGATTGGTAGTTCTGATTTGTCAGATTTGCGATGGAGAACTTTGCTGAGGGGATGGTGGCAGCCATTTCTGCTGTTTGCCTTTCTGTTGATGTCTCCTGCACTCAATTGCTTTAGCTCACTGTATCTGGTTCTATCCAGAGGTATTGAAACACAATTAGACTGGCTCACAGTATTTTTGCATTTATTACACTTAATAAAAATCACAATTATTTACTGTTGTAATTGTAAAATAATAAAATTCATAAAATTAATTGCCCACTAAATAGAAGACATGTCTTAGAAGTATATCAGAATAGCATAAATATATGGGTATTTTGAATGCGGAGCTCACGCATATACCCAACTAGCAGGAGTACTCCAAAGGGATAATAGGACCACTTGATTATGCTGTGTGGTATCGGTCAGTAGCGCATTGGATCCGTACTTTAACAATGTTCAGATGGTTATAGAATAACTTGCTAAATGTTCAACATACCAATCGGTAAGTAGATATCCACCCTGCGGCCCACGGAATGTTCTTATAGTAACCAGAGGGTACTTTGTACCTGTTCTCGTAGCGGTGTCTGCTAGCTACCTCCTGCCACGAGGTACAAGCACCGCTTCTCCTTCTCGGCGTCTCACGTGACCTGACCTGTAGATGGTTTTACTTGGTCGGTGATGACATCCACCTGCGCCTGTCGGAGTAGCGGGATATAGCAGAACTATACCGGTACGGGATTCGACTCCCCTTCACAGGGACTGTTTAGGTGGTGGTTCAATCAGTCCTCTTTAGAGATTAAGTCGCTGCCGTTGCCGCATAGATTTTTCTCGGGTGGTTCTAAATAGTAAATAGCACGGATCCTTTTTTGTGTGCTTAGACAGAAATAGCGCACCACTGGCTGGGTCCTGTTCACACTAATTTATCCTAGACGCGTTTCAGAACCGTAGTTCCTTCCTCAGTAGGCAAATGTGAAATGCATTTCACATTTGCCTACTGAGGAAGGAACTACGGTTCTGAAACGCGTCTAGGATAAATTAGTGTGAACAGGACCCAGCCAGTGGTGCGCTATTTCTGTCTAAGCACACAAAAAAGGATCCGTGCTATTTACTATTTAGAACCACCCGAGAAAAATCTATGCGGCAACGGCAGCGACTTAATCTCTAAAGAGGACTGATTGAACCACCACCTAAACAGTCCCTGTGAAGGGGAGTCGAATCCCGTACCGGTATAGTTCTGCTATATCCCGCTACTCCGACAGGCGCAGGTGGATGTCATCACCGACCAAGTAAAACCATCTACAGGTCAGGTCACGTGAGACGCCGAGAAGGAGAAGCGGTGCTTGTACCTCGTGGCAGGAGGTAGCTAGCAGACACCGCTACGAGAACAGGTACAAAGTACCCTCTGGTTACTATAAGAACATTCCGTGGGCCGCAGGGTGGATATCTACTTACCGATTGGTATGTTGAACATTTAGCAAGTTATTCTATAACCATCTGAACATTGTTAAAGTACGGATCCAATGCGCTACTGACCGATACCACACAGCATAATCAAGTGGTCCTATTATCCCTTTGGAGTACTCCTGCTAGTTGGGTATATGCGTGAGCTCCGCATTCAAAATACCCATATATTTATGCTATTCTGATATACTTCTAAGACATGTCTTCTATTTAGTGGGCAATTAATTTTATGAATTTTATTATTTTACAATTACAACAGTAAATAATTGTGATTTTTATTAAGTGTAATAAATGCAAAAATACTGTGAGCCAGTCTAATTGTGTTTCAATATATTTTTGGTTCTCAGCTGGTATCTGAAAGACTGGGCTCCAGTAGGTTGCTGGTGAGCTCCTCTAAATTGTCTATTGCTATTTTTCCTCTATCCAGAGGTAATCTGTGTTATATACAGGGCTTCTGTAGCATGTCCTGGGCCCAGAACCTGTTAGAAATACTTTCTGAGGCTAAAGAAAGGACAGGCAGACAGTCTTTCAGGTCTAACTGACCTCTGCTCGGTAACTGCACGAGCACTTAACTGAACTTTATTGAACAACTGACAAACAGGAAGTTACACAAACTGCCATCTAGTGACCATACACTATACTAGGCATATAGCAATGACATACAGTGGTTGTTGCTTATACAATACAAACCTTGTATGCTAACATAAACCAGTCCAGCTAAATCTGCCTTCCAAAAGCCACACGGCGCACCTTTCCCTCTACGCCCTACCGTGTGCCCGTACAGTAGTTTACGGCCACATATGGGTGGTTTCTGCAAACAAAAGAATCAGGGCAATAAATATTGAGTTTTGTTTGGCTGTTAACCCATACTTTGTTACTGGACAAAAATTTATTAAAATGGAAAATTTGCCCAAAAAATAAAATTTCTGAAATTTTATCTCCATTTTCCATGGGGTCATTTTCAGTGGTTTCTATTATGCAAGCCCCACAAAGTGACTTCAGACCTGAACTGGTTCTTAACCCCTTAAGGACTCAGCCCTATTTCACCTTAAGGACTTGTGTCACTTTAAGTGCTGATAACTTTAAAACGCTTTTACTTACCCATGTCGTTCTGAGATTGTTTTTTCGTCACATACTGTACTTCATGACACTGCTAAAATTGGGTCAAAAAATTTTTTTTTTTTTGCATAGTAAAATACCAAATTTACCAAAAGTTCTGAAATATTTGCAAATTTTCAAGTTTCAATTTCTCTACTTTAGTAATACATAGTAATACCTACAAAAATAGTTATTATTTTGCATTCCCCATATGTCTACATCATGTTTGGATCATTTTGGGAATGATATTTTATTTTTTGGGGATGTTACAAGGCTTAGAAGTTTAGAAGCAAATCTTGAAATTTTTCAGAAATTTTCAAAAACCCAATATTTAGGGACCAGTTCAGGTCTGAAGTCACTTTGCGAGGCTTACATAATAGAAACCACCCAAAAATGACCCTATTCTATAAACTACACCCCTCAAGGTATTCAAAACTGATTTTACAAACGTTGTTAACCCTTTAGGTGTTCCACAAGAATTAATGGAAAATAGAGATACAATTTCAAAATTTTACTTTTTTGGCAGATTTTCCATTTTAATATTTTTTTTCCAGTTACAAAGCAAGGGTTAACAGCCAAAGCAAACTCAATGTTTATGGTCCTGATTCTGTAGTTTACAGAAACACCCCATATGTGGTCGTAAACTACTGTACGGGCGCACGGCAGGGCGCAGAAGGAAAGGAATGCCATACGGTTTTTGGAAGGCAGATTTTGCTGGACTGTTTTCTTTTTTACACCATGTCCCATTTGAAGCCCCCCTGATGCACCCCTAGAGCAGAAACTCCAAAAAAAGGCCCCATTTTAGAAACTACGATAGGGTGGCAGTATTGTTGGTACTAGTTTAGGGTACATATGATTTTTGGTTGCTCTATATTACACTTTTTGTGAGGCAAGATATAGCTGTTTTGGCACAGTTTTTATTTTTTGTTATTTACAACATTCATGTGACAGGTTAGATCATGTGATATTTTTACGGACCAGGTTGTCACGAATGCATCGATACCTAATATGTATACTTATTTTTTTATTTATGTAAGTTTTACACAATGATTTCTTTTTTGAAGCCAAAAAAATCATGTTTTAGTGTTTCCATAGTCTGAGAGACATATTTTTTTCAGTTTTTGGGCGATTACCTTGGGTAGGGTATGATTTTTGCGGGATGAGATGACGGTTCAATTGCACTATTTTGGGGTGCGTGTGACTTTTCGATCGCTTGCTATTACACTTTTTGTGATGTAAGGTGACAAAAAATTGTTTATTTACACAGTTTTTATTTTAAAATGTTTATGGTGTTTATCTGAGGGGTTAGGTCATGTGATATTTTTATAGAGCCGGTCTATACGGACGCGGCAATACCTAATATGTATCCTTTTTTTATTTATGTAAGTTTTACACAATAATATTTTTTAAACAAAAATAAATCATGTTTTAGTGTCTCCATATTCTGAGAGCCATAGTTTTTTCAGTTTTTGGGCGATTATCTTAGGTAGGGTCTCATTTTTTGTGGGATGAGATGATGGTTTGATTGGCACTATTTTGGGATGCGTGTGACTTTTTGATCGCTTGCTATTACACTTTTTGTGATGTAAGGTGACAAAAAATTGTTTATTTAGCACAGTTTTATTTTTTTATTTTTTACGGTGTTCATCTGAGGGGTTAGGTCATGTGATATTTTTATAGAGCCGGTCTATACGAACGCAGCGATACCAAATATGTATAAATTATTTTTATTTATGTAAGTTTTACACTGGTCAGATTTGCAAAAAATGGTCTGGTCCTTAAGGAGAAAATGAGCCCGGTCCTTAAGGAGTTAATATGATTGCACTGATGGTATATGTATTAATGCACAGTACACAGGTAGATTAAATAGGTCTTAATTGGATACCAATTTATAGTCATTATATAACATAAGTCTCTCCCCTTCTACTTAATGCACTTTATTCAGTTAACCAGCAGTACTTTAATTTCTACAGTCTGGAGCGCGTGGCTGTCACGCGCCCCGTCAGCTTCCATCTTTCTCTATTGAGTTTCAGCGCTGGCTAGCTCGAGGAGCATTTCACCACCAGCCCCATCACACTTGGGTATGATTTCGCTACATTTTAATACGTACTGCAAAGTTTGCATTCTTGAGAGTCACTGAATATTAGAGGCGTTGGTCGCCCTTAATTAATTATATGAATAGGCAGCTTTATCAGTTTAATTCTATTGCATGTGATAGTTTGGGGGTTGTTATAGTGGTGAACCAATTTTTTGTGTATTCCCTACTAATATCAATATACATTAATTATGATGTTATCATTATTTTCATTATTTTTAATCATGTTTAAATAAAGAGTATTTTTATGGTTTAAGGAAATCCATTGCACTCATTTCTTTAGCATTAGTATTTAATATTGAGTGTTCCTGTTAGGCAAAGTACTTATTGAAATTGGGCCTACTATGCATGTTAACCATGCAGTATAATGTCACTTTGTGGCCCGGCCGAAGAAGTATAATGTCACCTTGGCCCCAGTTGCCCATACAGTATAATGTCACCTTGGCCCCAGCTGCCCATGCAGCATAATGTCACCTTGTCCCAGCCGCCCCATGTGTAGTGTCCCACTAGGTATGGGTGGGCACTACACAAGGGTCAATTGGTGTGCGCGTTACTCCTACTCACAAGGAACAGAAATGTCATATTTAATTCTGCATTTAATGTATGTTTTAATGTGTTGTTACATGCAATGTACCTCTGTATCATGCAGTAGCAGGCCTAGTTGGGTGTAGTTAGACATCCCAGACACTAGAGGGAGATAGGGAGCCCCTTGTATAAATGTCCAGGCCCAGACAGGGCTAGTGATGGGAAGTTCGGATCTTTGAGCTGAATCGGTTCATTTGAATCAGCTCATTCAAATGAACCGATTCATGAATCGGATCTTCGGTTCACTTCATGAGCCGGCAGAAGCAAGTGAACTGAAGATCAATGCGCATGCTCAGCTCATCGAATCTTCGGTTCACTTGCTGAGTCGGCTCTCAAGTGAACCGAAGGTCAGGAGGCTCCTGGCAAACACAGCTCTGCTGCAGTGAGCAGACTGTGATGTAGTGCTTATAGTTGTTGCAGGGACTCAGATAATTGTCTGAGAGTTTTAGTTAATAGAATCGTGTCACCGAGTCCCTACCAGACTTCCTGCTCTGCTACAGCATGTAGCAGAGCTGTGTGTGTACAGGGTGCATGCAGCAGTGTAGCATGATGCTACACTGCTGCATGCACCCTGTACACACACAGCTCTGCTACATGTGCCACATGCTAGATCAATGCCCCCCCTTCCCCCGGACGGACTTACTTACAGGGAGCCGCAGAGCAGGGATCCTGGCAGGGACTCGGTGACTCACAGTTCTTTTAACTCAAAAGAATCAAATGAGTCTCTGACTCATTCGATTCTTTTAACTAATAGACTCAGACGATTCTCTGAGTCCCTGCGACTCCCACTGTGCTGGGAGTCAGTGCTGCGGCCTCTGATTGGTTGGAGGGCGGGGAGGGGGCGGGGCTAGCGTCCACTGGCTGCCTCTGATTGGTTGGAGGGCGGGGCTATTACACTGCTACTGCTGCCTCTATGCTGATCTGACTGAGCCGTTTCATTCGGATCGGCTCAGTCAGAGGAACCGACTCTTCCGGATCAGTGAACTGAATCGGTTCAAAAGAACGATTCGTTCATGATCCGGACATCACTAGAGTTAGTGCAGAGTCAGGAGTCTGAGGAGACAGAGGTTAAGAAGCCTGCTCCTGACATGCAGCTGGATAGCCCTGGCTGCTAGTGATGTCCAGGAGGCTGTTGAGAAGCTCCAGCCTGCCTGAGAACAAGAGAGCCTAAGTTAGCTCTGAAGAGATACCCCAGTGGCAGGATCCAACCTCCTGGGAGAAACCTACAGTTATCCACCTGATAGGAGGAGGCGACCCAGGGTAAGCAAAGTGACCCTGAAGGGCAGAGGATTTTAGGAATCATAGCAAGGAGTATAATACCTGAGGAAGGAAGTAACCAAGGATTTAAGCCACCCATTTAGGCATCCGGGCCTTGGGAGATATAAAGCCAGAGCAGGAGTTCTAGAAGGGACACTGTACATTGATTCTGAGAAAGGTACAACCTGCTGCTGAGTGCTTGTGGAATTTACCCTCAGCGTATCTTGCATGACTATTGCCTGCCATATTTGTGAATAAGCCCCTTTTGTGGAACTGTAATATAAAGACTGTGCTACACCTGCTGTACAAAGTTGGATTGTCCAGTAAAGTTTACGTTTGGTTCACTGCATACTTGTGTACCTTCATCATTCCAACCACCAACCGGCGTGCCACCGTCCAAAGGCACTGGCGTCACGAATACCACAGGGACCTTGCCCCAGGCACACAAAATACCTGTAACATCCAGGGCACCTCAACTACCACCAGGCCTGGTCCCTATCTACAGAGCGTGCCCCAGAGGAACTGTGTCTACCTCTCCTTCACTGCCACGTGCCTGCCCAGGGTTCTTCAAATATAGTGAGTACCCTCGATTGCCCATAACCGTGACCTCACTTCGTCATACCCTGCAGGTCTGGCGTGTTGCATAAATTGGCGTCACGAACAGGATCCGAATATTCCTGCGCCATAGCGGATTTAAAAACTGTGTGCTGAAAATCGTCTTAAAGTGACATGCCCCAATTGTTTTATTGAAAATTGCTGGGCCAAAGTGAACTGTAATAGTTGCGGTGTGAAAATAGCATTGTGTGGACTGTTTTCTACTTATTTAAGCCACCGCTTGCTGTCAGTGAATAGACAGCTATTTTGCTCAAAGATGGCCGCTTAGCTGGATTGAAATTGTTTGCTGCGTCATCTTCATCTTAAATAGGCGGTAAAAATTGGCGCCTTCTGCTAAAAGTGCGGGAAGGCTGTATGCTGGCGCCACCGCCCTGTCTGGACATTTGCATGTCTGCTGTAATGGACTCCGCCTCCCCCATACTGGAGTACCTGGGGGGCGGCCTCCCAGTGCAATGGGAGGATCTGTCTGAACTTGTTGGCGCCACCCTGTCGCTCTCCAGAGAAGGATCGAGCATGTTGAGGAGTGAGGACTTTCCTGCTGATATGTCCGCGCCTGATCTATTAAACATGAATGTGACTGGTGTTGAGCAAGAGGATGCTCCACCGGCCTACTCTCCGGGACCGGAGAGACCCGCCTGCCCGCCACCGAGGACGCAACCGGAGACCTACTATGGCTCCTGGAGAGACTTCTTCCAGCCCTCGTTCAAGTGGTCAGCTCTAATGGCAGAGATCCGGGAGGCCGCAATAAAGAAGACGACTAAAACCAAGATATACTATGAAGAACTGGCAAAGACCGTTCACGAGTGCCACACCGACACACAACCCCGCCTGGAAAGGAGAATGGGGTTGGTTGTGGCTTTTGACAAGGACCGAGGCTTCGGTTTTATAAAAGACTACCTGACTGGACGAGACTTATATGTCAACAGGAGGTCCGTCAAGCGGAGCTACCTCCCAGAACGTCTACACAACCTCCGCGAGGGAGAGGAGGTTGAATTTACCCCTGCTGAGGGCCTGCGAGGCCCCTACGCCACTGCCGTGTCCCGTCCTAAGAAGAAGACAGAGGACTGGGACCTTGATGAGGACCACCCTGGCTGCGAGCAAGAACCTATGTGCTCTCCAGAACCGGCCCATCATGCTTTTCAAGAAAGGGGCTCCTTCATTGGCCCAAATGTGTTCTGGCAGCCGACAGTGGTAGAGAAGAGGGTTAGCCCATGGCCCTCACCTGAGTTGCCTTGCAAGGAGAAAACTGTCCGTGAGCTTCAGGATGCAGAGAGATTCAGAGCTACCCTGGAGAATATCCGCAGAGGGAGGAAAGCGGACGCCTCACCTGAGCCTGCAGCGGCTGCGCAGGACGAACCACCCACCTTCCAAGTGCCGACGGCGACAGCGGAGACCAGCGATCCTGACTCCGAAAGCCTGGACGACCAGATCGTGCGGCTGGAGCTGAAACTGCGGGAGCTGCGCCAGACTGCCTCCGCCAGGATCCGGACTCCACCTGACCTACAAGAAAGAAGACGTAAGGACTCGGACGTCTCCGGGTCTAAGGTGAGAGTACCTGTCCCTGCCAGTCGTCCCTCCTTAGTACCGGCACCTGCGGTGGGATCCTCATACGCTGTGCACCGGCGCACAGAGCCAGTCTTTCCAGAACCCACCGGACCGCTTGCAGCAGCGGTACCCAGGCCAGTGCAGCAGCCTACGATTGTTATGCCTGCTCCGGTGAGGTCAGCGACTTTGATCACCCCTAGGACTATGGGGCCTATACCTATTAGGGGTCCGTTTATGCTACAGTTGCCCCCCCAATACGGTGTTGTGGGCACATCCATCTGTTGAATCGCCATACAGGCCCAATATACAAATGGAGCCAGGGAGCACCACTGAAATGTAAAGTGGATATGACTTGCCCCTGTGAATTGGCCTGCTAGGCCCTGGATGTTGGATTTATTTTGCCAAGGGATCCTAAAGAAGAGTTAACCCTTTCAGGACAGGAGTAGAGTTGAGCGAACACCTGGATGTTCGGGTTCGAGAAGTTCGGCCGAACATCCCGGAAATGTTCGGGTTCGGGATCCGAACCCGATCCGAACTTCGTCCCGAACCCGAACCCCATTGAAGTCAATGGGGACCCGAACTTTTCGGCACTAAAACGGCTGTAAAACAGCCCAGGAAAGGGCTAGAGGGCTGCAAAAGGCAGCAACATGTAGGTAAATCCCCTGCAAACAAATGTGGATAGGGAAATTAATTAAAATAAAAATTAAATAAATAAAAATTAACCAAAATCAATTGGAGAGAGGTTCCATAGCAGAGAATCTGGCTTCCCGTCACCCACCACTGGAACAGTCCATTCTCAGATATTTAGGCCCCGGCACCCAGGCAGAGGAGAGAGGTCCCGTAACAGACAATCTGGCTTCATGTCAGCAGAGAATCAGTCTTCATGTCATAGCAGAGAATCAGGCTTCACGTCACCCACCACTGTAATAGTCCATTTTCATAAATTTAGGCCCAGCACCCAGGCAGAGGAGAGAGGTCCCGTAACAGACAATCTGGCTTCATGTCAGCAGAGAATCAGTCTTCATATCATAGCAGAGAATCTGGCTTCCCGTTACCCACCACTGGAACAGTCCATTCTCAGATATTTAGGCCCCGGCACCCAGGCAGAGGAGAGAGGTCCCGTAACAGACAATCTGGCTTCATGTCAGCAGAGAATCAGTCTTCATATCATAGCAGAGAATCAGGCTTCACGTCAGCCACCACTGCAACAGTCCATTGTCATAAATTCAGGCCCAGCACCCAGGCAGAGGAGAGAGGTCCCGTAACAGACAATCTGGCTTCATGTCAGCAGAGAATCAGTCTGCATGTCATAGCAGAGAATGAGGCTTCACGTCACCCACCACTGCAACAGTCCATTTTCATAAATTTAGGCCCAGCACCCAGGCAGAGGAGAGAGGTCCCGTAACAGAGGATCTGGCTTCATGTCACCAGAGAATCAGTCTGCATGTCATAGCAGAGAATCAGGCTTCACGTCACCCACCACTGCAACAGTCCATTTTCATAAATTTAGGCCCAGCACCCAGGCAGAGGAGAGAGGTCCCGTAACAGAGGATCTGGCTTCATGTCACCAGAGAATCAGTCTGCATGTCATAGCAGAGAATCAGGCTTCACGTCAGCCACCACTGCAACAATCCATTGGCATATATTTAGGCCTAGCACACAGGCAGAGGAGAGAGGTCCCGTAACAGACAATCTGGCTTCATGTCAGCAGAGAATCAGTCTTCATATCATAGCAGAGAATCAGGCTTCACGTCAGCCACCAATGCAACAGTCCATTGTCAGATATTTAGGCCCAGCACCCAGGCAGAGGAGAGAGGTCCCGTAACAGAGGATCTGGCTTCATGTCAGCAGAGAATCAGTCTTCATGTCATAGCAGAGAATCAGGCTTCACGTCACCCACCACTGTAAGAGTCCATTTTCATAAATTTAGGCCCAGCACCCAGGCAGAGGAGAGAGGTCCCGTAACAGACAATCTGGCTTCATGTCAGCAGAGAATCAGTCTTCATATCATAGCAGAGAATCAGGCTTCACGTCACCCACCACTGTAACAGTCCATTTTCATAAATTTAGGCCCAGCACCCAGGCAGAGGAGAGAGGTCCCGTAACAGACAATCTGGCTTCATGTCAGGAGAGAATCAGTCTTCATGTCATAGCAGAGAATCAGGCTTCACGTCACCCACCACTGCAACAGTCCATTTTCATAAATTTAGGCCCAGCACCCAGGCAGAGGAGAGAGGTCCCGTAACAGACAATCTGGCTTCATGTCAGCAGAGAATTAGTCTGCATGTCATAGCAGAGAATCAGGCTTCACGTCAGCCACCAATGCAACAGTCCATTGTCAGATATTTAGGCCCAGCACCCAGGCAGAGGAGAGAGGTCCCGTAACAGAGGATCTGGCTTCATGTCACCAGAGAATCAGTCTGCATGTCATAGCAGAGAATGAGGCTTCACGTCACCCACCACTGCAACAATCCATTGGCATATATTTAGGCCTAGCACACAGGCAGAGGAGAGGTTCATTCAACTTTGGGTAGCCTTGCAATATAATGGTAAAATGAAAATAAAAATAGGATTGAATGAGGAAGTGCCCTGGAGTCCAATAATATATGGTTATGGGGAGGTAGTTAATGTCTAATCTGGACAAGGGACGGACAGGTCCTGTGGGATCCATGCCTGGTTCATTTTTATGAACGTCAGCTTGTCCACATTGGCTGTAGACAGGCGGCTGCGTTTGTCTGTAATGACGCCCCCTGCCGTGCTGAATACACGTTCAGACAAAACGCTGGCTGCCGGGCAGGCCAGCACCTCCAAGGCATAAAAGGCTAGCTCTGGCCACGTGGACAATTTAGAGACCCAGAAGTTGAATGGGGCCGAACCATCAGTCAGTACGTGGAGGGGTGTGCACACGTACTGTTCCACCATGTTAGTGAAATGTTGCCTCCTGCTAACACGTTGCGTATCAGGTGGTGGTGCAGTTAGCTGTGGCGTGTTGACAAAAGTTTTCCACATCTCTGCCATGCTAACCCTGCCCTCAGAGGAGCTGGCCGTGACACAGCTGCCTTGGCGACCTCTTGCTCCTCCTCTGCCTTGGCCTTGGGCTTCCACTTGTTCCCCTGTGACATTTGGGAATGCTCTCAGTAGCGCGTCTACCAACGTGCGCTTGTACTCGCGCATCTTCCTATCACGCTCCAGTGCAGGAAGTAAGGTGGGCACATTGTCTTTGTAGCGTGGATCCAGCAGGGTGGCAACCCAGTAGTCCGCACAGGTTAAAATGTGGGCAACTCTGCTGTCGTTGCGCAGGCACTGCAGCATGTAGTCGCTCATGTGTGCCAGGCTGCCCAGGGGTAAGGACAAGCTGTCCTCTGTGGGAGGCGTATCGTCATCGTCCTGCCTTTCCCCCCAGCCACGCACCAGTGATGGACCCGAGCTGCGTTGGGTGCCACCCCGCTGTGACCATGCTTCATCCTCATCCTCCTCCACCTCCTCCTCATCCTCGTCCTCCTCGTCCTCCAGTAGTGGGCCCTGGCTGGCCACATTTGTACCTGGCCTCTGCTGTTGCCAAAAACCTCCCTCTGAGTCACTTCGAAGAGACTGGCCTGAAAGTGCTAAAAATGACCCCTCTTCCTCCTCCTCCTCCTCCTCCTCCTGGGCCACCTCCTCTTCCATCATCGCCCTAAGTGTTTTCTCAAGGAGACATAGAAGTGGTATTGTAACGCTGATAACGGTGTCATCGCCACTGGCCATGTTGGTGGAGTACTCGAAACAGCGCAACAGGGCACACAGGTCTCGCATGGAGGCCCAGTCATTGGTGGTGAAGTGGTGCTGTTCTGTAGTGCGACTGACCCGTGCGTGCTGCAGCTGAAACTCCACTATGGCCTGCTGCTGCTCGCACAGTCTGTCCAGCATGTGCAAGGTGGAGTTCCACCTGGTGGGCACGTCGCATATGAGGCGGTGAGCGGGAAGGCCGAAGTTACGCTGTAGCGCAGACAGGCGAGCAGCGGCAGGATGTGAACGCCGGAAGCGCGAACAGACGGCCCGCACTTTATGCAGCAGCTCTGACATGTCGGGGTAGTTGTGAATGAACTTCTGCACCACCAAATTCAGCACATGCGCCAAGCAAGGGATGTGCGTCAAATTGGCTAGTCCCAGAGCTGCAACGAGATTTCGCCCATTATCACACACCACCAGGCCGGGCTTGAGGCTCACCGGCAGCAACCACTCGTCGGTCTGTTGTTCAATACCCCGCCACAACTCCTGTGCGGTGTGGGGCCTGTCCCCCAAACATATGAGTTTCAGAATGGCCTGCTGACGTTTACCCCGGGCTGTGCTGAAGTTGGTGGTGAAGGTGTGTGGCTGACTGGATGAGCAGGTGGAAGAAGAGGAGGAGGAAGCCGAGAAGGAGGAGGTGGCAACAGGAGGCAAAGAATGTTGCCCTGCGATCCTTGGCGGCGGAAGGACGTGCGCCAAACAGCTCTCCGCCTGGGGCCCAGCTGCCACTACATTTACCCAGTGTGCAGTTAGGGAGATATAGCGTCCCTGGCCGTGCTTACTGGTCCACGTATCTGTGGTTAGGTGGACCTTGCTACAGATGGCGTTGCGCAGTGCA
The DNA here is from genome assembly GCF_014858855.1 of Bufo gargarizans. NCBI lineage: Eukaryota > Metazoa > Chordata > Amphibia > Anura > Bufonidae > Bufo > Bufo gargarizans. The sequence continues at coordinate 207,963,162 of NC_058083.1, forward strand.
CACTTGATTTTATCGGATACTTGGTTGTGCAGGGAAGGCACGGCTCTCTTGGAGAAGTAGTGCCGGCTGGGAACAACATACTGTGGGACAGCAAGCGACATGAGCTGTTTGAAGCTGTCTGTGTCCACCAGCCTAAATGACAGCATTTCATAGGCCAGTAGTTTAGAAATGCTGGCATTCAGGGCCAGGGATCGAGGGTGGCTAGGTGGGAATTTACGCTTTCTATCAAATGTTTGTGAGATGGAGAGCTGAACGCTGGCGTGTGACATGGTTGAGACGCTTGGTGACGGAGGTGGTGGTGGTGGTGTTGGTGGTACATCCCCTGTTTGCTGGGCGGCAGGTGCCAACGTTCCTCCAGAGGCGGAGGAAGAGGCCGAGGCGGCAGCAGCAGAATAGGCCGAGGCGGCAGCAGCAGAAGAGGTAGCAGGGGGAGCCTGAGTGACTTCCTTGGTTTTAAGGTGTTTACTCCACTGCAGTTCATGCTTTGCATGCAGGTGCCTGGTCATGCAGGTTGTGCTCAGGTTCAGAACGTTAATGCCTCGCTTCAGGCTCTGATGGCACAGCGTGCAAACCACTCGGGTCTTGTCGTCAGCACATTGTTTGAAGAAGTGCCATGCCAGGGAACTCCTTGAAGCTGCCTTTGGGGTGCTCGGTCCCAGATGGCGGCGGTCAGTAGCAGGCGGAGTCTCTTGGCGGCGGGTGTTCTGCTTTTGCCCACTGCTCCCTCTTTTGCTACGCTGTTGGCTCGGTCTCACCACTGCCTCTTCCTCCGAACTGTGAAAGTCAGTGGCACGACCTTCATTCCATGTGGGGTCTAGGACCTCATCGTCCCCTGCATCGTCTTCCACCCAGTCTTGATCCCTGACCTCCTGTTCAGTCTGCACACTGCAGAAAGACGCAGCAGTTGGCACCTGTGTTTCGTCATCATCAGAGACATGCTGAGGTGGTATTCCCATGTCCTCATCATCAGGAAACATAAGTGGTTGTGCGTCAGTGCATTCTATGTCTTTCACCGCTGGGGAAGGGCTAGGTGGATGCCCTTGGGAAACCCTGCCAGCGGAGTCTTCAAACAGCATAAGAGACTGCTGCATAACTTGAGGCTGAGACAGTTTCCCTGGTATGCATGGGGGTGATGTGACAGACTGATGGGGTTGGTTTTCAGGCGCCATCTGTGCGCTTTCTGCAGAAGACTGGGTGGGAGATAATGTGAACGTGCTGGATCCACTGTCGGCCACCCAATTGACTAATGCCTGTACCTGCTCAGGCCTTACCATCCTTAGAACGGCATTGGGCCCCACCATATATCGCTGTAAATTCTGGCGGCTACTGGGACCTGAGGTAGTTGGTACACTAGGACGTGTGGATGTGGCAGAACGGCCACGTCCTCTCCCAGCACCAGAGGGTCCACTAACACCACCACGACCATGTCCACGTCCGCGTCCCTTACTAGATGTTTTTCTCATTGTTATGGTTCACCACAACAACAAATATATTATTTGGCCCAATGTATTGTATTCAAATTCAGCGGGATATAAATTTGAGGCCTAGTATTTAGGCGCTGGGTGACCGGTATGGATTTAGTGACAGAATTAGACTTGGAAATGCACAGAAGCGTGTGTGTGAAGTTATTCTGAATGACCCTATGTGCACCTTGAATATTATATACCCTTTTTGGGATAGATTTCAAATAGCTCTGATATAGCAGGAACCACTAAATTATGAAATTGCTAAATTGGGAATTGTATTTCAACCCAGAACAAAAAATGTGCTTTGACGGACACTAAATATCTTGCCCAGCAACAACAGTACAGCGGTAACGAGAGATTTAGCAGGATATAAATTTGAGGCCTAGTATTTAGGCGCTGGGTGACAGGTATGGGTTTAGTGACAGAATTAGACTTGGAAATACACAGTAGCGGGTGTGTGTGAAGTTATTCTGAATGACCCAATGTGCACCTTGAATATTATATACCCTTTTAGGGATAGATTTCAAATAGCTCTGATATAGCAGAAACCACTAAATTATGAAATTGCTAAATTGGGAATTGTATTTCAACCCAGAACAAAAAATGTGCTTTGACGGACACTAAATATCTTGCCCAGCAACAACAGTACAGCGGTAACGAGAGATTTAGCAGGATATAAATTTGAGGCCTAGTATTTAGGCGCTGGGTGACAGGTATGGGTTTAGTGACAGAATTAGACTTGGAAATACACAGTAGCGGGTGTGTGTGAAGTTATTCTGAATGACCCTATGTGCACCTTGAATATTATATACCCTTTTTGGGATAGATTTCAAATAGCTCTGATATAGCAGGAACCACTAAATTATGAAATTGCTAAATTGGGAATTGTATTTCAACCCAGAACAAGAAATGTGCTTGAACGGACACTAAATATCTTGCCCAGCAACAACAGTACAGCGGTAACGAGAGATTTAGCAGGATATAAATTTGAGGCCTAGTATTTAGGCGCTGGGTGACAGGTATGGGTTTAGTGACAGAATTAGACTTGAAAATACACAGTAGCGGGTGTGTGTGAAGTTATTCTGAATGACCCAATGTGCACCTTGAATATTATATACCCTTTTAGGGATAGATTTCAAATACCTCTGATATAGCAGAAACCACTAAATTATGAAATTGCTAAATTGGGAATTGTATTTCAACCCAGAACAAAAAATGTGCTTTGACGGACACTAAATATCTTGCCCAGCAACAACAGTACAGCGGTAACGAGAGATTTAGCAGGATATAAATTTGAGGCCTAGTATTTAGGCGCTGGGTGACAGGTATGGGTTTAGTGACAGAATTAGACTTGAAAATACACAGTAGCGGGTGTGTGTGAAGTTATTCTGAATGACCCAATGTGCACCTTGAATATTATATACCCTTTTAGGGATAGATTTCAAATAGCTCTGATATAGCAGAAACCACTAAATTATGAAATTGCTAAATTGGGAATTGTACTTCAACCCAGAACAAAAAATGTGCTTTGACGGACACTAAATATCTTTCCAAGCAACAACAGTACAGCGGTAACGAGAGATTTAGCAGGATATAAATTTGAGGCCTAGTATTTAGGCGCTGGGTGACAGGTATGGGTTTAGTGACAGAATTAGACTTGGAAATACACAGTAGCGGGTGTGTGTGAAGTTATTCTGAATGACCCAATGTGCACCTTGAATATTATATACCCTTTTAGGGATAGATTTCAAATAGCTCTGATATAGCAGAAACCACTAAATTATGAAATTGCTAAATTGGGAATTGTACTTCAACCCAGAACAAAAAATGTGCTTTGACGGACACTAAATAACTTTCCCAGCTACAACAGGACAGCGGTAACGAGAGATTTAGCGGGATATAAATTTGAGGCCTAGTATTTAGGCGCTGGGTGACAGGTATGGGTTTAGTGACAGAATTAGACTTGGAAATACACAGTAGCGGGTGTGTGTGAAGTTATTCTGAATGACCCTATGTGCACCTTCAATATGATCTACCCTTTTAGGGATAGATTTCAAATAGCTCTGATATAGCAGAAACCACTAAATTATGAAATTGCTAAATTGGGAATTGTATTTCAACCCAGAAGAAAAAATGTGCTTTGACGGACACTAAATAACTTTCCCAGCTACAACAGGACAGCGGTAACGAGAGATTTAGCAGGATATAAATTTGAGGCCTAGTATTTAGGCGCTGGGTGACAGGTATGGGTTTAGTGACAGAATTAGACTTGAAAATACACAGTAGCGGGTGTGTGTGAAGTTATTCTGAATGACCCAATGTGCACCTTGAATATTATATACCCTTTTAGGGATAGATTTCAAATAGCTCTGATATAGCAGAAACCACTAAATTATGAAATTGCTAAATTGGGAATTGTACTTCAACCCAGAACAAAAAATGTGCTTTGACGGACACTAAATATCTTTCCAAGCAACAACAGTACAGCGGTAACGAGAGATTTAGCAGGATATAAATTTGAGGCCTAGTATTTAGGCGCTGGGTGACAGGTATGGGTTTAGTGACAGAATTAGACTTGGAAATACACAGTAGCGGGTGTGTGTGAAGTTATTCTGAATGACCCAATGTGCACCTTGAATATTATATACCCTTTTAGGGATAGATTTCAAATAGCTCTGATATAGCAGAAACCACTAAATTATGAAATTGCTAAATTGGGAATTGTACTTCAACCCAGAACAAAAAATGTGCTTTGACGGACACTAAATAACTTTCCCAGCTACAACAGGACAGCGGTAACGAGAGATTTAGCGGGATATAAATTTGAGGCCTAGTATTTAGGCGCTGGGTGACAGGTATGGGTTTAGTGACAGAATTAGACTTGGAAATACACAGTAGCGGGTGTGTGTGAAGTTATTCTGAATGACCCTATGTGCACCTTCAATATGATCTACCCTTTTAGGGATAGATTTCAAATAGCTCTGATATAGCAGAAACCACTAAATTATGAAATTGCTAAATTGGGAATTGTATTTCAACCCAGAACAAAAAATGTGCTTTGACGGACACTAAATAACTTTCCCAGCTACAACAGGACAGCGGTAACGAGAGATTTAGCAGGATATAAATTTGAGGCCTAGTATTTAGGCGCTGGGTGACAGGTATGGGTTTAGTGACAGAATTAGACTTGAAAATACACAGTAGCGGGTGTGTGTGAAGTTATTCTGAATGACCCAATGTGCACCTTGAATATTATATACCCTTTTAGGGATAGATTTCAAATAGCTCTGATATAGCAGAAACCACTAAATTATGAAATTGCTAAATTGGGAATTGTACTTCAACCCAGAACAAAAAATGTGCTTTGACGGACACTAAATAACTTTCCCAGCTACAACAGGACAGCGGTAACGAGAGATTTAGCAGGATATAAATTTGAGGCCTAGTATTTAGGCGCTGGGTGACAGGTATGGGTTTAGTGACAGAATTAGACTTGAAAATACACAGTAGCGGGTGTGTGTGAAGTTATTCTGAATGACCCAATGTGCACCTTGAATATTATATACCCTTTTAGGGATAGATTTCAAATAGCTCTGATATAGCAGAAACCACTAAATTATGAAATTGCTAAATTGGGAATTGTACTTCAACCCAGAACAAAAAATGTGCTTTGACGGACACTAAATAACTTTCCCAGCTACAACAGGACAGCGGTAACGAGAGATTTAGCGGGATATAAATTTGAGGCCTAGTATTTAGGCGCTGGGTGACCGGTATGGATTTAGTGACAGAATTAGACTGGGATATGGCCAAAAAATAACCACACTATTGCTGGTTAAATGCACTTGGTGACGGGCGCAGCTTGCCCCTGATGTAGTATATGGCCAAAAAATGAACAGACTATTGCTGGTTAAATGCACTTGGTGTCACAGCTTGACCAACCACACTACTGAGGGTTAAATGCACTTGGTGACGGGCGCAGCTTGCCCCTGATGTAGTATATGGCCAAAAAATAAACAGACTATTGCTGGTTAAATGCACTTGGTGTGACAGCTTCACCCTGATGTAGGCTTTAGCCAGAAAACAACCACACCATTGAGGGTTAAATGCACTTGGTGACAGGCGCAGCTTGCCCCTGATTTTGTATATGGCCAAAAAATGAACAGACTATTGCTGGTTAAATGCACTTGGTGTGACAGCTTCACCCTGATGTAGGCTTTAGCCAAAAAACAACCACACCATTGAGGGTTAAATGCACTTGGTGACAGGCGCAGCTTGCCCCTGATTTTGTATATGGCCAAAAAATGAACAGACTATTGCTGGTTAAATGCACTTGGTGTGACAGCTTCACCCTGATGTAGGCTTTAGCCAAAAAACAACCACACCATTGAGGGTTAAATGCACTTGGTGACAGGCGCAGCTTGCCCCTGATTTTGTATATGGCCAAAAAATGAACAGACTATTGCTGGTTAAATGCACTTGGTGTGACAGCTTCACCCTGATGTAGGCTTTAGCCAAAAAACAACCACACCATTGAGGGTTAAATGCACTTGGTGACAGGCGCAGCTTGCCCCTGATTTTGTATATGGCCAAAAAATGAACAGACTATTGCTGGTTAAATGCACTTGGTGTGACAGCTTCACCCTGATGTAGGCTTTAGCCAAAAAACAACCACACCATTGAGGGTTAAATGCACTTGGTCGCAGCTTGTGCTGGCGCACCACAAGACACAAAATGGCCGCCGATCACCCCAGAAAAATGTGACTGAAAAACGGTCTGGGCAGCCTAAAAACAGTGAGCAATTGAGGATCAGCAGCTCAATGATCCACAGCTGCAGATCGATCAGTTAATCAAGTCCTTTGGAGGAGTTAATCTGCCTAATCTCGCCCTACTGTCGCAGCCGCAACCTCTCCCTACGCTAATCAGAGCAGAGTGACGGGCGGCGCTATGTGACTCCAGCTTAAATAGAGGCTGGGTCACATGGTGCTCTGGCCAATCACAGCCATGCCAATAGTAGGCATGGCTGTGATGGCCTCTTGGGGCAAGTAGTATGACGCTTGTTGATTGGCTGCTTTGCAGCCTTTCAAAAAGCGCCAAGAAAGCGTCACAAAAGCGCCAAGAAAGCGACGAACACCGAACCCGAACCCGGACTTTTACGAAAATGTCCGGGTTCGGGTCCGTGTCACGGACACCCCAAAATTCGGTACGAACCCGAACTATACAGTTCGAGTTCGCTCATCCCTAGACTGGAGTCCTTCGTTGTTTTGGCCCTCTGTTGCTGCTGCCAGTTACACACGGCTCAGTGGAGGCGGCAAGCCACTGAAATACCACGTGCAGCAAGGCCATCTTGTTTACAGGACCTCCTGCCTGCTTTCTCAGAGTGAAAACCCAGTTGTGCCTGTTTTCATGTTGCCCCTTTTAACCCTTTAACCCCCTTTTCAGGTTGATTAAGGGTATTACAGCACTACTTTGATGTGTATGCCATTTAAATAATGTGGACTATTTTATGTGCTGTCATTTTATTATGCAACTGGAATTTAAAGGAATTGGGCCCAGAGATAGACTCAAATGCACATGAGCCTCTGAGATTTTGCTACTATTTTAAAGTATTGTGCCCAGAGATGGACTCCACCTCGTGCGAGCCTCTGTGATTCTTGCTATGCTTTCTAATGTCCTATATCTTTACTTAGCTGTGGATTGAACAAAAAGAAAAGAACCTGGGTACGGACTCATTTTATATGCTTTGAGCCTCCAAGAATTGTTATTTAATGTTTTACATTTTCCATGGACTACAACTGTTCTATCATGGACAATTTGCACTTAAGAGTATTATATGGACTATCCTGGTATTTACTGTTACGCTGTGCCAGGTCAGCGCCCCTGTTCCCATTGTGTTATCCTGAGAGAAGAGAACGACGCCCCTTTTCACCATTACTTGCTCCTAATCCAGTGGAACTGCCTAATATATGTATACATATAATGTATATTTTGCAAATGTAGATGTGTTTTCCTGCTTTGCTTTATCGTCCTCATTACAGGTGCAGTATCCAGCTGTGCAGGGACCCTCCATGTTGCGCCGAGGACGGGCAACGTTATAGCGTGGGCGTATGTAGTGTCCCACTAGGTATGGGTGGGCACTACACAAGGGTCAATTGGTGTGCGCGTTACTCCTACTCACAAGGAACAGAAATGTCATATTTAATTCTGCATTTAATGTATGTTTTAATGTGTTGTTACATGCAATGTACCCCTGTATCATGCAGTAGCAGGCCTAGTTGGGTGTAGTTAGACATCCCAGACACTAGAGGGAGATAGGGAGCCCCTAGTATAAATGTCCAGGCCCAGACAGGGAGTGTTAGTGCAGAGTCAGGAGTCTGAGAAGACAGAGGTTAAGAAGCCTGCTCCTGACATGCAGCTGGATAGCCCTGGCTGCTAGTGATGTCCAGGAGGCTGTTGAGAAGCTCCAGCCTGCCTGAGAACAAGAGAGCCTAAGTTAGCTCTGAAGAGATACCCCAGTGGCAGGATCCAACCTCCTGGGAGAAACCTACAGTTATCCACCTGATAGGAGGAGGCGACCCAGGGTAAGCAAAGTGACCCTGAAGGGCAGAGGATTTTAGGAATCATAGCAAGGAGTATAATACCTGAGGAAGGAAGTAACCAAGGATTTAAGCCACCCATTTAGGCATCCGGGCCTTGGGAGATATAAAGCCAAAGCAGGAGTTCTAGAAAGGACACTGTACATTGATTCTGAGAAAGGTACAACCTGCTGCTGAGTGCTTGTGGAATTTACCCTCAGCGTATCTTGCATGACTATTGCCTGCCATATTTGTGAATAAGCCCCTTTTGTGGAACTGTAATATAAAGACTGTGCTACACCTGCTGTACAAAGTTGGATTGTCCAGTAAAGTTTACGTTTGGTTCACTGCATACTTGTGTACCTTCATCATTCCAACCACCAACCGGCGTGCCACCGTCCAAAGGCACTGGCGTCACGAATACCACAGGGACCTTGCCCCAGGCACACAAAATACCTGTAACATCCAGGGCACCTCAACTACCATCAGGCCTGGTTCCTATCTACAGAGCGTGCCCCAGAGGAACTGTGTCTACCTCTCCTTCACTGCCACGCGCCTGCCCAGGGTTCTTCAAATATAGTGAGTACCCTCGATTGCCCATAACCGTGACCTCACTTCGTCATACCCTGCAGGTCTGGCGTGTTGCACATGTAGTATCCTCCATACAGTATAATGTCTCCTAGTATCCTCCATACAGTATAATGTCTCCTTGTATCCTCCATACAGTATAATGTCTCCTAGTATCCTCCATACAGTATAATGTCTCCTTGCATCCTCCATACAGTATAATGTCTCCTTGTATCCTCCATACAGTATAATGTCTCCTAGTATCCTCCATACAGTATAATGTCTCCTAGCATCCTCCATACAGTATAATGTCTCCTAGTATCCTCCATACAGTATAATGTCTCATAGCATCCTCCATACAGTATAATGTCTCCTAGTATCCTCCATACAGTATAATGTCTCCTTGTATCCTCCATACAGTATAATGTCTCCTTGCATCCTCCATACAGTATAATGTCTCCTAGTATCCTCCATACAGTATAATGTCTCCTTGTATCCTCCATACAGTATAATGTCTCCTTGCATCCTCCATACAGTATAATGTCTCCTAGTATCCTCCATACAGTATAATGTCTCCTTGTATCCTCCATACAGTATAATGTCTCCTTGCATCCTCCATACAGTATAATGTCTCCTAGTAGCCTCCATACAGTATAATGTCTCCGTGTATCCTCCAAACAGTATAATGTCTTCTAGTATCCTCCATACAGTATAATGTCTCCTTGTAGCCTCCATACAGTATAATGTCTCCTTGTATCCTCCATGCAGTATAATGTCTCCTTGTATCCTCCATACAGTATAATGTCTCCTAGTATCCTTCATACAGTATAATGTCTCCTTGTATCCTCCATACAGTATAATGTCTCCTTGTATCCTCCATACAGTATAATGTCTCCTAGTATCCTTCATACAGTATAATGTCTCCTTGTATTCTCCATACAGTATAATGTCTCCTTGTATCCTCCATGCAGTATAATGTCTCCTAGTATCCTCCATACAGTATAATGTCTCCTTGTATCCTCCATACAGTATAATGTCTCCTTGTATCCTCCATACAGTATAATGTCTCCTAGTATCCTTCATACAGTATAATGTCTCCTTGTATCCTCCATACAGTATAATGTCTTCTAGTATCCTCCATACAATATAATGTCTCCTTTTATTCTCCATACAGTATAATGTCTACTAGTATCCTCCATACAGTATAATGTCTCCTAGTATCCTCCATACAGTATAATGTCTCCTAGTATCCTCCATACAGTATAATGTCTCCTTGTATTCTCCATACAGTATAATGTCTCCTTGTATCCTCCATGCAGTATAATGTCTCCTAGTATCCTCCATGCAGTATAATGTCTCCTAGTATCCTCCATACAGTATAATGTCTCCTAGTATCCTCCATACAGTATAATGTCTCCTAGTATCCTCCATACAGTATAATGTCTCCTAGTATCCTCCATACAGTATAATGTCTCCTTGTATTCTCCATACAGTATAATGTCTCCTAGTATCCTCCATGCAGTATAATGTCTCCTCCATACAGTATAATGTCTCCTAGTATCCTCCATACAGTATAATGTCTCCTAGTATCCTCCATACAGTATAATGTCTCCTTGTAGCCTTCATACAGTATAATGTCTCCTTGTATCCTCCATGCAGTAAAATGTCTCCTTGTATCCTCCATACAGTATAATGTCTCCTTGTATTCTCCATACAGTATAATGTCTACTAGTATCCTCCATACAGTATAATGTCTCCTAGTATCCTCCATACAGTATAATGTCTCCTAGTATCCTCCATACAGTATAATGTCTCCTTGTAGCCTCCATACAGTATAATGTCTCCTTGTAGCCTCCATACAGTATAATGTCTCCTTGTATCCTCCATGCAGTATAATGTCTCCTAGTATTCTCCATACAGTATAATGTCTCCTAGTATCCTCCATACAGTATAATGTCTCCTAGTATCCTCCATACAGTATAATGTCTCCTAGTATCCTCCATACAGTATAATGTCTCCTTGTATTCTCCATACAGTATAATGTCTCCTAGTATCCTCCATACAGTATAATGTCTCCTTGTAGCCTCCATACAGTATAATGTCTCCTTGTAGCCTCCATACAGTATAATGTCTCCTTGTAGCCTCCATACAGTATAATGTCTCCTTGTATCCTCCATGCAGTATAATGTCTCCTAGTATCCTCCATACAGTATAATGTCTCCTTGTATCCTCTATACAGTATAATGTCTCCTTGTATCCTCCATGCAGTATAATGTCTCCTTGTATCCTCAATGCAGTATAATGTCTCCTTGTATCATCCATACAGTATAATGTCTACTAGTATCCTCCATACAGTATAACGTCTTCTTGTATCCTCCATACAATATAATGTCTTCTTGTGGCCCCCATACAGTATAATGTCTCCTTGTGGCCCCTATACAGTATAATGTCTCCTTGTGGCCCACCGACCCATACATTATAATGTCTCCTTGTGGTCCCAAATGTTTACTCTTCTAAATGGCTATTTATCGCAATATATATGATCGCAAAAAATTTCTTAATATCATTATGGTGGGAATATTTTTTATATCCCTCAACCCTACCCCACCCCCAAGATGATGGGCCTACCTGGGGGTGGGTTGCGTGAAAATCGCAGCATGTTCTATATTCAGCGTTTTCCACGCAACGCAGGCCCCATAGAAGTAAATGGGGCTGTGTGAAAATCGCAAGCATCTGCAAGCAAGTGCGGATGCAGTGCGATTTTCACGCACGGTTGCTAGGAGACGATCAGGGGGGAGACCCGATCATTATTATTTTACCTTATAACATGGTTATAAGGGAAAATAATAGCATTCTGAATGCAGAATGCTTAGTAAAATTTAACTCACCTTAATCCACTTGATCGCGCAGCCGGCATCTCTTCTGGCTTCTTTCTTTGCTTTGTGCAGGAACAGGACCTGTGGTGATGTCACTCCGGTCATCACATGATCCATCACATGATCTTTTACTATGGTGATGGATCATGTGATGGCCCATGTGAGGACCGTAGTGATGTCACCACAGGTCATGTTCCTGCACAAAGCAAAGAAAGAAGCCAGAAGAGATGCCGGCTGCGCGATCAAGTGGATTAAGGTGAGTTAAATAATTTTTTATTTTTTTTTAACCCCTCCAGCGCTATTTTACTATGCATTTTGCATTCAGAATGCTATTATTTTCCCTTATAACCATGTTATAAGGGGAAAATAATACAATCTACAGAACACCGATCCCAAGCCTGAACTTCTGTGAAGAAGTTTGGGTTTGGGTACCAAACATGCCGATTTTTCTCACGCGCGTGCAAAACGCATTACAATGTTTTTCATTTGCGCGGAAAAATCGTGCATGTTCCCGCAACGCACCCACACCTTTTCCCGCAACACCCGTGTGAAACCAGCCTAAGGAAACCCTTCTCCCTTTTGTCTAGGATGGAGATGCTCTCTGCTCACCTAATGAGAGGCCGGGTTATACTCTTCCAGGACTTTATGGGAAGAGTCCTCCACTAAAACAGTATAAGGGTCCATTCACGCGTCCGTATGTGTTTTGCAGATCTGCAAATTTCCGCAAAACACAGACACCGGCAATGCGTTCCGTACTTTGCGGATGGCACATCGCCGGCACTCTCATAGAAAATGCCTTTTCTTGTCCGCAATTGCAGACAAGAATAGGACATGTTCTATTTTTTGCGGAACGGAAGTGCCGATCCGAAAATTAATGGGTCCGCACCTGTTCCGCAAAATTGCAGAATAGATGCGGACCCATCTTGCGGACGTGTGAATTGGAGCCTAATACTTGGAGTCCAAGACAATGTTAAGAGCTTTAGCCACATAGGACGTATGGTTCATAACCACCATCCCTCCCCTTTTGTCTATTGGCTAAATGTTTCTGAGGCTGATTAACGCCCCGGTTGCTCCTAGAGGCTCCTTTGCATATATTAAAACATCATTTTTTCTCAGCCATACAGGCACATATACCCTTTAACATTTATTACCTTTTTGTGGTGATAATGGCAAAAAAGCAATTCCAACATTGTTTTTTGCACTTTAAAGTTACCGTGTGGCATAACTAATGTTACTGGTATTTTTTTGGTCAGTACGATTATAGTTATGCCATAGCGACATGTGTTTTTTTACTACTTTTGCACAATAATAGCACTTCTCATTATGTTGCTGCATTCCCAGAGCCAGAACTTATTCATTTTTGTGCTGTTGTAGCTGTATGAGGGTTTGCTTTTTGTGGGGCGAGATCTGGTTTTTGTTGGTAACATTTTCTTGGGTACATGGGATTTATTAACATTTATTTTTTTGGGGATGTGGCGACTAGGCAAAAAAAACAATTCAGTATATTTTTTTTGTTTTTTTATGTTCATAGAGCGAAATAAATATGTTATCTTTTTTATACCAGTTGCGGTGAGCAGGGTATGACGATGATGGTGTAAAATGTGGGTAGCAGAAAAATATGGTCGTGGTGTGTAAGAGGCCTTATTATGATCATCTTTTTTCTTGAATTTTGTACTGTTATTCATGATGCATATGGGATGCATATTTACTGTATATCATATATACAGCAGACGATGGTGATATGGAAATTCTTCTTCCTAGATGCCACGGTCACTATCGTATGTGGCCTCTAGGTTGTTAAGCAGTTGGCATTGGAGTAATCTCTAATGCTTACTGTTACAGTGGGGGCCTGGCTTCAGTAAGTGCTGGGCACCTGCAACCTGTTCAGTTTCTGCTGCCCACATTAAGATAACTGGAGCAGGCAGCAAAGACTAAAATGGCCTCACAGGGTGCACTCACACAGCATAAAAAGTCTCATAAGTAAAAATATACATGATATTTTTTTAGAAAAAAAAAATTGCCTGTACAGTTGTCTATGATGCTTGTAGGGGTGTACTTGCAACCTCTGATTGTCGCTATCATGCTCCAGTAAAGAACTGGCATAGAAAGTGCGATAACATCCAATGACATTTCATAAATATGATGCAAATTCTGTCAACCTAGTCTGAAGTAAAACTGAGTTTAGGGCTCTTTCACATCTGCGTCCTTTTCTTCCGGCATAGAGTTCCGTCGTCGGGGCTCTATCCCGGAAGAATACTGATCAGGATTATCCTAATGCATTCTGAATGGACAGTCCGTCCTTCAGGATGCATCAGGATGTCTTCCGTTCCGGAACGGAACGTTTTTTGGCCGCAGCAAATAGCGCAGCATGCTGCCCTTTTTGCTCCGGCCAAAAATCCGGAACACTTGCCGCAAGGCCGGATCCGGAATGAATGCCCATTGAAAGGCATTGATCCGGATCCGGCCTTAAGCTAAACGTCGTTTCGGCGCATTGCCGGATGCAACGTTTAGCTTTTTCTCAATGGTTACCATGGCTGCCGGGACGCTAAAGTCCTGGCAGCCATGGTAAAGTGTAGCGGGGAGCGGGGGAGCAGCATACTTACCATCCGTGCGGCTCCCGGGGCGCTCCAGAGTGACGTCAGGGCGTCCCAAGCGCATGGATGACGTGATCGCATGGATCACATGATCCATGCGCATGGGGCGCTCTGACGTCATTCTGGAGCACCCCGGGAGCCGCACGGACTGTAAGTATACCGCTCCCCCGCTCCCCGCTCCCCACTACTACTATGGCAACCAGGACTTTAATAGCATCCTGGGTGCCATAGTAACACTGAAAGCATTTTGAAGACGGATCCGTCTTCAAATGCTTTCAGTACACTTGCGTTTTTCCGGATCCGGCGTGTAATTCCAGCAAGTGGAGTACACGCCGGATCCGGACAACGCAAGTGTGAAAGAGGCCTTAGAAATTCCTCTCAAGATAAGCCCCCCACAATGTCTTGCTAAAGACATATCAGGTTTCTAAACTCTTTGCTTAAAAAATAAATAAAAAAATCATGACTGCTTTAGACCATTTTAAAGAAGTAAATATTACATTTTGCTTATTACATAACAATTAACTAATTGGAGTCATTCAAAAATGCTCAAGTGTCTAGATATTATTGCTACATACTTAATACGCCCTCTTCTGGCATTCTTTTGATTGCGTTCTGAGAATATCCATCTAATGTGTCCATTGCTGGTGAGAAGCCGGTCCCTGTGCTCTGATCCTTACTGACCGACCTGCCCAATAGCCGTAATGACCGCTACCCATGTACAAGAGGATCTGAGTGGAGGGACTGGGTTACTAGGTATATGTGCCCACTGGTGCACAACAGATAGGATGGACATAGTAAAAGCCAACTGAAATAACGCCAGGGGGCACCATACTAAGTATGTAACAGCAATATGTAAACATAGGAACGTTTTTAAAAATTCCACATTCCTCTTGAAAAATTGTTGTATTTTTGCGATGTGACAAAAGTGAATGTCTCTCCTAATTACAATGAAAGCCTTTACCTAGCTTCAAATGTGAAAATGTATCTTTCGCCACTGTTTCATTTAGATGTTCATTTCTTCAACTACTTTTTTGCATTGGGCTTCATGCACACAGCTGTGTCCATATTTTGCTCAACAAACCATAGATCTGCAGAATATGGATAAGGCACTCCAAATTTTTCTCACCCCTATGAACAAAAATGACTATTTTCATCCAAAATGTGCTCCAGAATAGGTAAAGTTTAAATGGCCACAAGGATCCTCAAGAAATACGGATGTATGCATGACCTCATGTGGGTAGCACATGGATGAAAGATATGGTTGTGTGTATGATACTCATCTATATTCTTGGATGTTGTACTGTTATTCATGATGAATAAAAGATACATATATATGTACAATATATCATGTATGTATATCCATCTGTGCCTTTTCCTTATGCCAGTAATAACAATTACTTTTAGGTGCACTATAGTATTTTATTTTATTTTTTAACCTACGGTATATGTTTTTCCAACTTAGGGACAGATCAATTCATTATAAAAGAGTGACAGATTAGTACAGTGAATTCAATGGAATAACTTCAGCTGACACAGCTCAAACAGCTCGAAAGTGCTGGAACTCAAGTAAACACTTTTGCCAAAATGCCAAAATGAGTAATAAATGAACCCCCTGCCATTTTTCTCCAGTCCCGACCAATTTATTTTATTTTACAAGCCTGCAATGTGTCAATTGCTTTTACATGAAGAATTTAAAATTCTTCTGTAGATGGTAGCATTTTGATTGAAAGTGGCTCCTCAAACAGAGGCAGCTCAAAGGAACACTCTGCATCTGTTATCCCTGAAAACTCTGTCTGGGACGCTCACAGTATGAATGATTAGTGAAGGCTCCAGTGTCAGCAATCCTTGGCAGATATACACAACTAGGCACGGAGCCTCTACTAAGCTTTATTTTAGATGTTTAGCATTAGTAGAGTATAGAAGCTCTAGGTGGTAGCACTGTATAAATCAAATATGTGCTGCAGATACACTATTAGATTCAGGCGTCCTGAAGAAAACCAAAAGAGACTGGAAGTGAAATTGAGTGGTATTTCTAATGTCTTCTTTAGAACCCTTGCTTGCAAAATGACTGGTAAAATCTAGTGGGCTACAATGTGTTATCTTTTACATATAAAATTCATTTTAGCATAGTTTTACAGTAGTGTTTTGTGATCTGGCAGGCTGTTCCGGCAGGGAACAGGATGCCGGGTCTCTCTGGATTCAGCATTGCTGGAAGCCACTGCTTTCCCATCTAGCCCCATTATACTATAATGGGGATCGGCGGAGATCCAGCCGCAACCCTGCAAAGATTCTGTGAAGACGAAAACCACTGCTTTATAGTTTAATGGGGCCAAATAGGAATGCTTCTTGCAATGCCAGATCAAGATAGACCTGGCAGGCTGCTCCCTGCCGGAACAGACTGCCGGATCTTATAGTGTTATTGTGAAACTAGCTTTACCACTAAAAACAGAGTTAAACAGTAAATATATTAAAACATGTTTTATTTTACTCACATATATAGCGCTGTCATACTTTGCAGACATTATCAACACTTGTTGTCCCCAATAGAGCTCACAATCTAAATTCCCTATCAGTATGTCTTTGGAGTGTGGGAGCAAATCGGAGTGCCCGGAGGAAACCCACACAAACACGGGGAGAACATACAAACTCCATGCAGGTGTTGTGCTTGGTCATATTCAAACCTAGGACTGCAGCACTGCAATGAACAAGTAATAACCACTGAGACACTGTGCTGTGCAATAGGTTTTACCACTAATTCACATATAAAAATGTGATTAATATGTTTATCTCAAAGATGAAATGCAGTAATAGTAAGAGTTATGGAGTGTTCACATCACTGTTTCATTTTTCCCTTCTGATCCGTCGGAAGAACAGAACAAAACAGAGGATATGCACATCAAGGGGGTGTGCAGTATCCCAGACCTGGGGATATCTGCACTTGATTGTATATACTTGTGCATTATAATGCTATGTATTACATGTTATTTGGATGTAAGTTCCGGTAAGGAAAGGTATGGATGGCAGGAGGGGGAGTTTAGAGAAGCTAGATTAGAGAGAGGAAGCAGACTGCAGATCTCTGTCTCCTTACAGATATTCTCCAGAGAGATCAATGTAATACTGTCTGAAGAAACACCTGAGAGACAAGACAAAAGATTGAGCAGCAAAATCCTGTATTTCAGGCACTGCTGAAAGGTGAGGGACTATGGCTCAGACACCCATCACCAACATTGTAACTAGGCCAGATAAAGTTCAAGTCTGAACTTTACAGTGGACACTTCTAGCCACAAGTGCTAAGTTGCAGCCATCTAACATGGCTCCTTAACTCGTGCCAGAAACTGCACTTTGAATCTGCTGCTATTGAATGTACCAGAAGTTATATTTTGTACTTAATAAAAAAGATAATATTATACATTCACATATATAGAATTATCTGGCTTCCACATGTCTATGACACAAGGAAGCAGTGTGATTTTATCTCTAGTAAAGCTCTTTTTGTGGAGGAGATTGAAGACCTCAAACAACGGCTGTGCTCTTAAGCAAACTTCACATATTTGAAGACGTTAGAATAGCAAGACTAACCAACTGTGAACAGTCACATACCAGTCCATTTATTGTGCAACTTAAAAGTTTATAACCGGCAGTAGCATCTTAGTTCTTGCGGCATGATCACCAATGAGGTAGTCCAAGCATGGTGTGTCATTTGCAACATTTTAGGAGCAAAGCCCCCTTTCTCAGGCATCTGTGGTGAATCATGCCACATGAATTAAGACAGTACTGCTGTTCACAGTTGTTTTTGTCTATGAATTCATTAATACAGTATAAAGGAACTTTTGGATATATACTTGCACCTGGTCGTTTATTATTGTCTTGTGGAAAGGAATGGCGGGTCTTATATGCAGGGAAGTCCAGCTGTTAGCATTAAAGTGAAGCATGGCAGATATTAACCACTTCCTGACCACCCATTGACTATAAACGTCCTAGGCAATCAGGTTTATCTCTGATCAGACATTTTGGAACTTCCTTTCAGAGATGGCAGCTGCACGCTAATCATGCAGCTGCTGTGTCGTGGGCCCACTGTCAGTGACAGTAGGGCATCCCAGAGGGAAGGTAAGGACAGTTCCTGTGTGTCCCTGCCTTCTAAATCCCTGTATACACAGCGCTGAATGAGCGCTGTGTATTCAGCAAGGAAGCGATGTGCTGCTTTCTGTCCAGGCCCTGTGGTCATGTGTGCAGGAGCTGCCAGGTTTTCCATAGACTTCGATCAGCCCTGTACTGAGGCTGTACAGCCTCTCTGGGGGGTGTATTTCCCCTGAAACTGGGGCTACTATGTCAGCCCCAGTTATAGGAGAAATCAATGGTGAAAAAAAGTTCAATATCCCCCAGAGGTCTTGTATGACCTTATGGGGGACACAAAGTGTAAAAAAAATAACAAATAAAAAGATAAATTGTTTTATAAAAAAAAATATAGAAAAGAGAAAAGTTTTATATGTAAAGAAATTATTTTCCCCAATTAAGTAATTTTAAAAATGTCAAAAATATATATTTTTTATAAAATAGACATATTTGGTATTGCCGCATCCGTGACGGCCACCTCTATAAAAATATCACATTATCTACCCCATCTAATCAATCAAAAATGGTGGCAATAAAAAGTCACCTAATCCCCCCCAAAAAAAGCCCTCACACAAAACCATAGCCATAAAAATTTAAAAAAAAATATGGCTCTAAGAATATGGCAGCACAAAACATGATTTGTTTTTCTAAAAATGTTATTATTCTGTAATAAGTAAAAATAAAATAAAAACTGGACATATTTGGTATCATTGCGTCCATAACAACCAGATCTGCAAAAATATCACATATGTACCCCATTAAGTGAACGGTGTAAAAAACAAATATAGAAAAATGACACCAAACAGCTTTTTTTGGCTACTTTCACACTAGCGTTCGGCTGTCCGCTCGTGAGCTCCGTTTGAAGGAGCTCACGAGCGGACCCGAACGCCTCCGTCCAGCCCTGATGCAGTCTGAATGGATGCGGATCCGCTCAGACTGCATCAGTCTGGCGGCGTTCAGCCTCCGCTCCGCTCGCCTCCGCACGGACAGGCGGACAGCTGAACGCTGCTTGCAGCGTTCAGCTGTCCGCCTAGCCGTGCAGAGGCGAGCGGATCCGTTCAGACTTACAATGTAAGTCAATGGGGACGGATCCGCTTGAAGATGTCACCATATGGCTCAATCTTCAAGCGGATCCGTCCCCCATTGACTTTACATTGAAAGTCTGAACGGATCCGCTCAGGCTACTTTCACACTTAGAATTTTTTCTAAGTTATTAATGCAGACGGATCCGTACTGAACGGAGCCTCCGTCTGCATTAATATGATCGGATCCGTTCAGAACGGATCCGATCGAACGCTAGTGTGAAAGTAGCCTTTGCGAGTTCATCTCCCAAAAATGAGATAAAAAGCTACCAGAAAGCCAAATGTACCCCCAAATGGTTCCTATAAAAAACTACAGCTTTTCCCAAAAAAAATAAGCCCTCAAGCAGCCCAGTCAACAAAAAAGTTATCGCTCTTAAAAACCATGACAGCAAATTCCATGTTAGAAAATCCAGATACCTCTATTTCCCTTCTGAGCCCAGGCGTATCCCCAAATAAAGTTTACGACCAGAATTGGTCTGTTACTGTATTCAGGAGAAAATGGAAGCAATGGAAATCACTGAAAAAGTTTTCTAAGGCTACTGATGGAATCACTGATGGGAATCACTGATGGAAATCACTGACCGAACACTGACGTGTGAATGAGGCATTAGGCTGGGGGCACATCACTGTTTCGTTTTTTTCTGTTCTTCTGATCTGTTTTGTATTTTAGGCATCTGTTGTGAACATTTTGCATCAATGTTAGCCATTTCTGTCTTAAATCCATTATTTTAGATGTAAAATAGTTGCCATCAAGTTCTAAATTAGTTTTTTTTTTTCATTTTATGAAATGGTGAAATGTCTCACTTTCAACATCTGATATGTCTTCTGTGTTCTATTGTGCATAAAATCTGGGTCTAAGAAATTTCTAAATCATTGCATTCAGTTTTTATTGACATTTCTTTACATTTGACACAGCGTCCCAACTTTTTTCAAATTGGGGTTGTGCATGTATATATAGATATAGATATATATCTATACTGTATATAAAGCGAGAGAGAGAATTTGTCTTCTTGCAATGCTAATATGGCAGTTAGATGCAGTAATAGCAGTAAGTGAGTTAAAGTTTGTGGTCAGTAACATAAACTATAGTTACAGTCATGTGAAAAAATTAGGACACCCTTTGAAAGCATGTGGTTTTTTGTAACATTTTTAATAAAAGGTTATTTCATCTCCGTTTCAACAATACAGAGAGATTAAAGTAATCCGACTAAACAAAGAAAACTGAAGAAAAGTCTTTTCAAGATCTTCTGTAAATGTCATTCTACAAAAATGCCTATTCTAACTGAGGAAAAAGATAGGACACCCTTGCCCCTAATAGCGAGTGTTACCTCCTTTGGCTGAAATAACTGCAGTGAGACGGTTCTTGTAGCCATCTACCAGTCTTCGACATCGGTCTGAGGAAATTTTACCCCACTCCTCAATGCAGAACTTTTTCAGCTGTGAGATGTTTGAGGGGTTTCTTGCACGTACAGCCCTTTTCAAGTCACCCCACAGCATCTCAATGGGATTCAAATCTGGACTTTGACTTGGCCATTCCAGGACTCTCCATTTCTTCTTTTTCAGCCAATCTTTGGTTGATTTACTAGTATGTTTTGGGTCATTGTCATGTTGCATGGTCCAGTTCCGCTTCAGCTTTAATTTTCTAACTGATGGTCTCACATGTTCTTCAAGCACCTTCTGATACACAGTAGAATTCATTGTGGATTCTATGTTGGTGAGCTGACCAGGTCCTGCTGCAGCAAAGCAGCCCCAAACCATGACACTTCCACCTCCATGCTTCACAGTTGGTATGAGGTTCTTTTCTTGGAATGCTGTGTTTGGTTTACGCCAAACATGTCCTCTGCTGTTGTGTCCAAATAATTCAATTTTGGACTCATCTGTCCAAAGAACATTATTCCAGAAGTCCTGGTCTTTGTCAACTTTATCACTGGCAAATGTCAGTCTGGCCTCGATGTTTCTCTTGGAAAGCAAAGGTTTCCTCCTTGCACACCTCCCATGCAAGTTAAACTTGTACAGTCTCTTTCTGATTGTAGAGGCATGTACTTCTACATCAACAGTAGCCAGAGCCTGCTGTAGTTCTCGAGATGACACTTTAGGGTTTTTGGAGACCTCTTTTAGCATCTTGCGGTCTGCTCTTGGGGTGAACTTGCTGGGGCGACCAGTCCTGGGCATGTTGGCAGTTGTTTTGAAAGCCCTCCACTTGTAGACTATCTTCCGGACAGTGGAATGGCTGATTTCAAAATCTTTTGAGATCTTTTTAAATCCCTTCCCAGACTCATAGGCTGCTACAATCTTTTTTCTGAAGTCCTCTGACAGCTCTTTTGCTCTCACCATGGTGCTCACTCTCACTTCAACAGTCAGGAGCACACCAAACTAAATGTCTGAGGTTTAAATAGGGCAAGCCTCATTCAACATGCAGAGTAACGATCTACTAATTATGTGCACCTGGTGTGATATACCTGTGTGAGATCTGAGCCAATTTAAGAGGGAATACATGTGAGGGTGTCCTATCTTTTTCCTCAGTTAGAATAGGCATTTTTGTAGAATGACATTTACAGAAGATCTTGAAAAGACTTTTCTTCAGTTTTCTTTGTTTAGTTGGATTACTTTAATCTCTCTGTATTGTTGAAACGGAGATGAAATAACCTTTTATTAAAAATGTTACAAAAAACCACATGCTTTCAAAGGGTGTCCTAATTTTTTCACATGACTGTATATAATTGAGTCCAGTGGAAGTTCTGCGAGGTAAAGTATATTTCTGTAGGGATTTGAAAGGAATCATATTAGTATCAACAGCGACACAAGAAAGCAGTGTGATTCTATCTCCAGTAAAGCTCTTTTAGTTTTGTTGAGGAGATTGAAGACCTCAAACAACGTCTGTGCTCCTAACCCCTTGTACCCCAGGCCTGTTTTCACCTTCTTGCCCAGACCATTTTTTGCAAATCTGATATGTGTCACTTTATGTGGTAATAACTTTGGAATGCTTTTACTTATGCAAGACGTTTTGAGATTTTGTATTTCAAGAAACCCTGAAGTACCCCTACAGTGGAAACTTCACCCCTCAAAGAATTTATTAGGTGTTTTACTGTTTTACGGATTTTAGAAACACTTGACTGTGAAAATGAAAAGTTTCATTTCTTCCAATGAAATGTTGCTTTAGCCCCAAACTTTTAATTTTCACTAGGGGTAACAGGAAAAAAGCACCCCATAATTTGCTACCCATTTTCTCCTGAATATGGCAACACCCCATATGTGCTGTGGGGGCACATGGCAGGACTCAAAAGGGAAGGAACGCCATATGGCTTTTGCAGCACAGATTTTGATGGATTAGTTTATGGGCACCATTGGTTTTTATTTTTTAGGTGGGGGGGTTTATTTTTTGCGGGATAAGGTAATGTTTTCATTGGTACCATTTTGGGGTACATATGACACATTTTGATCACTCGATATTACTCATTTTGTAAGGCGAAATGACAAAAAATGACTGTTCCAGCACTGTTTTTATTTATTTATTTATTTTTACAGCATTTACTTGACAGGGTAGATCATGTGATATTTTTATAGAGATGGTTGTTACAGACAGGGAAATACCTAATATGTCTATTTATACACAGTAAAAGCATTTTTAAACAGAATAAAATCTTATTTTTGTGTTGCCATTTTTTGTGGGATGAGATGATTTGATTGGCGCCATTTTGGTGTCAAGTAAACTTCACACCAACTGTGAACAGTCACATACCAGTCCATTTATTGTGCAAACTTAAAAGTTCATGCGGCATGGTCACCATGGATGTAGTCCAAGCGTGGTGTACGTTACTTGCAACATTTCAGGAGTCAAGCCCCCTTTCTCAAGCATCCGTGGTGAACCATGCCACATGAAATAAGATGCTACTGCTGGTGATAAACTTTTAAGTTGCACACTAAATGGACTGGTACTTTTGGATATATACTTGCCCCTGGTAGTTTATTATTGTCTTGTGGAAGGGATTGGCGGGTCCTATATACAAGGAAGTCCGACTGTTAGCATTAAAGGGAAGCGTTTTAGATATAAAAAAACACTAGTCAACCATTGGGCACAGTGGACATGTTCTGTACATGCCCTTATAAACTTGCTTTTCCAAAGACTGAAAGTAGACTATTATGTTGATATGTTACCAAAATGATTGCACATTTTATACAATATATTGATATGTTCACACTTTCATCTAGGGTTTCAGTCTATGATCAATAGAGTGTTTTGGGGTTCTCCAAAATAAACTTGAAAATATATATAGCATATCATTCATAGCTCCATGTAAGTGGAAAAAAGGTGGCTAGTATAAACAGAGGCTTACAATTATCTATTGCTGTGCTGTGTGCAGTCTTATATATGTATGTCTTTGCTGTATCTCTATAGCTTAGGTAGGGTGCTGGAAGTAAGAGGCGGCATTAGCGAGATGGTTCTCTTCCTTGGAAGCATTGTTAATAAGTCTCCATAACATGGACTACTTCCAGTAAGTCTCCATATGAAGTTGGTCTCTCTTAAAGGAGGTGCAGCACCCTGCCTAAGCTGCATTCAAGGTATCACACCTAGCCAGCCAGCTGCCTACTCTATACTGATTAGGGGAAAGCACCCTGAAACAGCTGTCTACCGAAGGATATCTGGCTTGGATATATTCCCTTCTGAAATCCTAAGGCTTTTTGGAAAGTCGGATTTGGACAGCATAGGAAGACTCCTTCCCTTTTGGCATACGGCTACACAGCAACATGTGTCGCGCGACACAAAAATATGTGACTTTTCAGCAACTTGCTGTTGAGCAACTATTTTAGAACTGTGTTTTGGCTGTGGAAATATAGCCAAGTTGTCAGTGTGTCATGTGTCATGCACGACTTGTATTGAAGTCAATGAATGAAAAGCCTCATGTGACATGCGACCAGAGACACAAAATCCTGCATGTCTGGATTTTTTGCGACTGCCACATCCGTGGTATGTTGCATTGCAACACCATTGACAATCATTACATTAAATGTTAATTTGTACTGCTACTGTCTTATTGAAGCTACTTTAGTGGAAGAACTCATTTCTTTGGTTTCTGATTGCGAGCTGCCTGGGTTTAATCTATATCAAGAAAGTTGTTATCACAAAGGATCTTACTTCTTGTAGTATGGAGGCTGTGTAGACACAGATGTGGTATATCAAAATGGATCAGCTCTCACAAAGTCCTCAATAGTGCTCTCAACAAATACTCATAATATACTCTAGAGGTCAGCGGTGCAAATGAAATACTTCTAGTGCACACCATTGCACACTAGAGCACAAGTCGCGTGGATCGAATTTAAAGAGTATCTTTCACCAGGATACATGTATTGAAATAGTTATATTACTCTACAGTGCGGCCCCCAATGATGTCTTTCCGCTTTTTTTTTTTCAAAGGACCCCCATTTTTGTCCACTGTGGTCCTCTTTTGTTTTGGCACCTCATATGCTAAGCCGAGCCGTGCGCCATCTTGGAGTCCCCGGCGGAGAGCATCGCAGCAGCGGTGGCATAGACGGCAGCAGCAGCATCCGCTGGAGACTCCAAGATGGTGCACAGCTCAGGATGTGTAAAAGCTCAAGTTCTCGCGTATCTCGTGAGAATTGGGCTTCTTCTCCCTGGCTAAGAGCGTGGCTCTCTGATTGGATGCGCTAGCAGCCAGGGAGAAGATAACCCAGACCAGGACAAATTCAAGTCCCCGCCTAGTTGAACTGAATGAGGCGCCAAAACAAACGGGGACCACAGCGGATGAAAGGGGGGGGGGTCCTTTGAAGAAAAAAAAAACGGAACTATTTCAATACATGTATCCTGGTAAAAGGTCCTGTTTAAGTACTGTCTCAACATTCTCCTGGAGAGAGGCAGGGCAGTGAAGGTCATTTCTGTACCTTCTCAGGTAGATTTACACTGATGTTCACGCTAAGAGACTTTGTGATTCATATAGCTAGGATAAAGCTCTTGTTCCCATGAACTATTTTTATTATTTCCATTTCAGTCTTAGTTTTTGTCCTTGGCTTTAAGTATGTCTATTGTCTAGTCTTGCATTAAGCTATGCATGGAAGAGAGGAGTGCAGATGTAGCCTTTCATACACAGACTGTAAGTTATTCCGACAGCAAACCTTCAGTTCTACTTGTTAATGGCTCTAGAGTGATTTACTTTGTTTTTGCAAGTGTAATTTCAGGGTGGAACAGATGGTGCGAGTTTTGTTTAAACTGGTATTATGGTTTTAATGAATACTGGCTATTTCTTGTTCAGCGGACCTTTTGTTCTTTATTTAATAAGTTCGAGATTTCTCTTTTTTATTAGTAAAAGAGACAGAGCATCAGATATAATAAAGGAAGAGAGGTATTTAAGGTAGCTGCTTCACACTTTAGATATTACTTTTATTTTATTGTATTTTAATGAGAAAGGTGGATCAAAAATCCGCTTCTGAAGAGACACACAGCTTTGAAATCATTGTTTTATCATGATGTTACATTTCACTTTAAAGGATACTTTCCAGATTTTTTTTCTGGCAGCTGTACTTTTTCATTCAAGAATGTAACCCTTTAATGGTAAGCATTCATGGCATTCATCTTTAAAGGGGTGCTACCATTAAAAAATTTGCAACATATAGCTACTTATATGTGAATATTCTATGCATTTTTCTTTTTCTCTTTTTTTTTTTTTTTTTTTTACAAAAAGCAGGTCGATGGTTTTCTGGATATAATTATTTGAACACACTCCATGTATTCTATTTTTCATCTTGGCTCTTTCACCTTTGTTTGGACTCTTAGCGGGGCAAAAACCCTCGATTGACTTTCTCACTCAGACCATGCACTGTGGCCAAAGAGTGTAGGGTGTGAATGACACAATTAGGCCTCTTTAACACGAGCATGACGGATTAGATACGGATGCGTTCAGGATGTGTTCAGTGAAACTCGCACCATTTTGCAAGCAAGTTCAGTCAGTTTTGTCTGCGATTGCGTTCAGTTTTTCCATTTTTTTCCACGCTGGTGCAATGCGTTTTCATGCGTTTTTCACTCGAGTGATAAAAAAAACGGAAGGTTTACAAACAACATCTCTTAACAACCATCAGTGAAAAAGGCATTGTATCCGCACCTGCTTGTGGATGCAATGCGTTTTTCACTGAACCCCCATTCACTTCTATGGGGCCAGGGCTGCGTGACAAACGCTGAATATAGAACATGCTGCCTTTTTTCACGCAACGCATAACTGATGCGTGAAAAAAAAACCGCTTATGTACACAGACCCATTGAAATGAATGGGTTAGAATTCAGTGCGGGTGCTATGCCTTCACGTCAAGCATTGCACCAGCGCTGGAAACTCGCTTATGTGAAAGAGGCCTAAGTTAAATACACTTCTATGGATATCTTGGCCTTTCAGGAGAACAACAGAGCTTTCATGCTATTAACTCCAATGCATATATCAAACCAAAATGTCACGCATGGAACCATACCATGAACTCGTATAAATACACTAGACAGCACACGAAATAATCAGTAAAATACTTTATTACTAATCCAACATCAGGACAAATACATAAATAATAAAAACATGTACTAAATATATGTCAACATGTGAGTAAAAAGATCCCTCCAACCATGGGAATGAGTAGAAATCAATGGTCCAGCTCAGCAGACTCAGTGGTGTAATACCACACGCCCATAATATTAAAAGTAAACGGTGCCAACAGGCATCCATGAACTACATGTCACTGGGGACAACTGCAGTAAATCGAAAGGAACCGCAGAGTCCAACAAGCATGGCTGAGAGCTATAATATAATGTATACATACCCGGGTTCCAGGGAACGGCCCCATAATAATTTTGCACTTTCACACTTGCACCTTGCACTTTTGCACTGGTTGTCCACACTAGCACTTTACTTCACTTTACCCATATGCATGTATTTTATCTACTGTATTGAGATGTTATGTAATTGTGGAAGTCATTGTCACAGTATATCATGTGACGTTTTATCACTGTCTTTATATTATCATGTAGACTACTGGTCATTAATTTTTGTGAAGGTGTTTTAATATGTGTATGTATTTTATAAATTATGTATGGGGCATTGTGTCCCTTATTTGTCTGTACCCCTACATGGCTAGTTCTTATTGATCATTAATACAATTGATGGGCGGGTGTCTGCTGACAATTATAAGGGGTAATATACTTTATAGGGTCCCACTGTGTACACTTACTTAGCGCTGATCATGTGACCATGGTGCAAGGTTATGTCCTGAGGTTTGGCCGCAT
Organism: Bufo gargarizans; assembly: GCF_014858855.1. Taxonomy (NCBI): domain Eukaryota; kingdom Metazoa; phylum Chordata; class Amphibia; order Anura; family Bufonidae; genus Bufo; species Bufo gargarizans. Next base: position 207,990,707 of record NC_058083.1, read on the forward strand.
CAGGTGACTGTGACGTCTTGGAGGTTGGGTCGCATCATGTGACTGTTCACGTGGTGTGGCCTCCTACAGGACGAGCCGTGGCATTGTGAAACTGTACGATGATGACGGAGTATGAGGTGTGGCTCAGCGGAAGCGTCCATTGGTCGTTCAGTACTAATTATAAGTATATAGGAGGGGTGGGAGATAGGTGGGTTGTACCCTTGATAAAGTGCGACTGGGAAATGGACATTGGGCCGTTCCCTGGAACCCGGGTATGTATTATACATTATATTATAGCTCTCAGCCATGCTTGTTGGACTCTGCGATTCCATTGGATTTACTGCAGTTGTCCCCAGTGACATGTAGTTCATGGATGCCTGTTGGCACAGTTTACTTTTAATTTTATGGGCGTGTGGTATTACACCACTGAGTCTGCTGAGCTGGACCATTGATTTCTACTCATTCCCGTGGTTGGAGGGATCTTTTTCCTCACATGCTGACACTTCTTTAGTACATGTTTTTATTATTTATGTATTTGTCCTGATGTTGGATTAGTAATAAAGTATTTTGCTGATTATTTCGTGTGGTGTCTAGTGTATTTATAGGAGTTCAGAGGTTCCATACTGTTATCCAAATTCGGCAATTTATTATTAAACAGATAAAAACTTCCCCTCACAGCAGCAGTTAACTAACCATGAGTTACCTATCTATATGGGAGGACAATAAATGAAGCGCAATAAATGAAAAAAAAAATGAAAAAATTATTTGAAAAAAATATTTCTATGAATATTGAATACACCTTTCTGACAGAAGAGTCTCTAACTTTTATTCTGCATATTATAGAATGATAACAAATAATGTATTTTTATTTTTTTAGCTAAATCTATTTAGTTCATGTGAATTGTGGTATGAATTTGTGATTTGATTTGTATACATTATTTAACATCCTCTCCTCTAAAGGGCGTTTACTTGGCCCGATGTAGCAAGCGATTTTGAGGAAGGAAGCATTTCTTCCTGACAATTACTTGCTCATCAGTGGAAGAGAAAGCAGTATTTACATACAGCAGTGATCAACTCCACAGTATAAGGAGGAGCGATCGCTAATGCCATCCCTCGTCCCCACACAAAATCATTGTTTGCTGGCAGCAGAGTGCTGTTTACACACCACGATCTTCTGCAGGCAAAATAAAGATTTAGGTGTCCACATGAGCGATCCTATTACCCAATGAGCAAGTGTTTTGCTCGTTCCTTGGGTAATTGGTGGCCCCTTTACACAGACAGATTATTGTGCTGCAGAGGAAATGGAGAAGCTTTGTTGGCCTCATTCCCTCTTTCTGCCATGCCAAATTAACTTGTCCATGGACTCGTGTCCTCTATGAACACAACACTCCCTCTGCTTGAAAGACAGTGGTTTTGCATTCAAGTCCAGAGCAGCAAGTGGCAGTTATAACCTGTTTGTCCACAACTGTATCTGCATCCTTAGGATGCTCTAAGCCAAATTCTCAATCCAACTCCCCCCCCACCACCACCTCCTGCCCTACTGTTATAGACATATTAAATTGGGGATTGCATACAGTACTACACATACCTCCTTACATGTGCAAAAAGCAAAAACAACGGCAGCACAGGACAAAAAATATGTAATCAAAAAAAGAGGAAAACAGAGATGCAAGCCCATGGGGTCCAACCCTGACCCAAAATTCAAAAAAATATAAAGCAGGCAGCACACTCACATGAAAAAATTGAAGTGTTTATTAGACCATGCTGAAAGCATGACGTTTCAGATCTATACTATCAGATCTCCTTCTGTACCAGTTTGTAACTCATCTTGTTTATGATTAGTACAATTGTCTGTTATGTATGTGCACCGCTTATCATATGTACAGCGCTATGGAATGAATGGCGCTTAAATAATAAATAATAATAATAATAATACTAGATCCTTTCTCAAGACAACAAGTGTAGGTGTTATAATTATATTACAAAGTGTGTAAGTGACCATACATGATTATTCATACAGAAAACTCATAATGATTACTGTGAAAAATGCTGAGTAATAAATCCATAATTATATAAATAAATCCAATCACATGTGCAATTCATCTGATTAAAATAGTATCAAACGGAGAGGGAGGAGTCTCACCAGGGAGCAACTAAAAGCTAAACACACCCTGTATGGCGTTTGGTGAAGGGCACTGCGCATGCCTGATGTCATAGGAAAGATGTCCCAAGGACACAGGAGGCCAACGGAATGTGATGATGATCAGTTCGCCGGTCAGTCATGCGCACTCATTATCCAGTGTATAGACTAATGAAGGTAAGGAAAAACAACAAACTCCAACTTGTAACATGATCGGAATTGCAGGTTAGAAAATGTTAAATGGAGTATGTCACCCCACTGCCTGGGTGCGTGAATCGCTCGGCCTTGAGCATAAGGCGACACACACCCAAGGCACGGGTAACAACCCATTTTTACGAGGAGCCAAGTATGTTTGTCTAATGGGGGTCAATGGTAAAGTATCAGCAGAAACAAGACGGTCTTTCAAATTCCTAGGTCTGCGATATTCAAATAAAGGTGGATTCTTAAATTTTGTGATGTCCCTCGAACAGCTATGGAGCATACTCCAATGATGGCGTATAATGTTATTAATTTTGTTGCTCTGTTCGTTAAAAGTATAAATAAACAAAATTCTCTTACGTGTAGTATCTTTGCGTCTAGATTGTAAAGTCTTCATATGGCTTGGTTCTCTTGATGAATTATAGGTGAAACTTGAAAAATGTGAATATCGTGCAAAGTTAATTTATTCAGTAATGCAACCTAAAAGGTGAAACTAACATATGAGATAGACTCATTACATGCAAAGCGAGATATTTCAAGCCTTTATTTGGTATAATTTGGATGATTATGGCTTACCGCTTATGAAACCCCAAAGTCACAATCTCGGGCACCCTTTGCTCAGGGGGTATGGATTAATTAGCTGATGTTAAAGGGGGTATTAATTATTGATATTTATGCAAATCTCAATAATTAATATTCATAAATAGGCGTAATCGTCTGGTGATGACTCCGCCTATTTATGCCTTAAATGAACAACAATTTACTGCTGATTACCTTAGTTTAATCACCAACTACACTTACTGCATGCGCCTTACTGACTACCTCTAGTAATCACACGTTACACAATAGGTGTGAATGACAACGTATTTATTAATTATACACTAGTAACACAATGCCAATAACATACTACCTCTATTGCGGCAATACTTTACAATAATAGAGGTATTATTATGTTTATAACTATATATATCTATAACAAGGGGATAGATATATATCGTTATAACAGCGCACTACAATATGAATACACACACTAATACAATATACTAACACGGTTCTAACTATACAGCACAATCCCAAATTCCACCCCACATAGTATTCATACACACAAATATCAGAAACCAACCCGCCTTACTAATCACTGTCCCTACGGGGTACAAGGGGTATGAACGCAGGGGATATCAGGTCTTGGGACAGGGGAAGGTAAGGGTAACCAGGGATACAGGGGATGAAGGTATTGTATGGGGGCAGTAAAGGTATGAGGGGAATAGGGGAACCAAGGGAGGGTTATGAGGGTGTATAGGGGGGTAAATAGGGTATAGGAGGGTGTCGTTGGTGGTATAGGGGGGTAGATAGGGTATAGGAGGGTATATATAGGGTATAGGAGGGTGTATAGTTAGGGTATAGGAGGGTCGTTGGTGGTATAGGGGGGTAGATAGGGTATAGGAGGGTATATATCGTTGGTGGTATAGGGGGGTAGATAGGGTATAGGAGGATCTATATATCGTTGGTGGTATAGGGGGGTAGGTTGATACTTATGGTTTCCTGCTCGTTGTCCAGGGGGGGCTCGTTTGTCCGGGGATGATTCTCCTGCTGGGGTGGTTGTCCTGACTGCCCCAGCGTAGCGCTGCTGGACTATTTAAGTCCAGCAGCGCTCGCTCCCGAGGCCGCCCGTCCCGCGGCGCGCATGCGTGCCGTCGGCCCGAACACGTGGGCCGGCGCGGTGATATGACGTCACCGCGCCGGCCCGCGCCTCCCAGAGCGCGCTTCTAGGCGGAGGATTCCTTTGATCCTCCGCCTGTAGTCCCCTGCATACCTCGCGGTGCGATAATTATTGCGCCGGAGGTATGCAGATAACAGAGGGAGGGATGTTTGTTTCCCTCTCTCTGTTATGTTAACTATCCCCAGCAGCTGGGGATAGTTAAATACCAAAAGGCATCGGATCTCTATTGATCCCATGCCTTTTGATGTCACCAGAGGCTGGACATGATTGTCCAGCCAGCTGGTGACCTTCCTCATCCCCTGCAGGGATGCAGGAGGAGGGGGGGGGGTCACATATTGTCTGATACTATATGTGTATGGATGCTTGGGGCACATCCATACACATATATCTATATCTGTATATATATATTTATCTAAATACATATGTGTATATTCATTGATGTTTGGGGCACATCCATGAATATACAGCTATACACAGGGCACAAATATTAAGCCCATCCATACCTGTATCTATACATATACACGGAGATGCAGGCCGAAAAGGGGCCTATATACATCTCCGTGCATATCCACAGATCCCACCCGGACGAGCCCATGGACAAGGGCTAATATATATGTATATATGTCAAGGCATATATACATATATATTTAAATATGACACTTCCCTCAACAGCTGACTAGAGGGTGACACTTTGAGCCTAGAATATTAAAACTTTTCACAATATTCTAATTTTAAGTTGCATTAATGCAACTCCTTTTAAGTTGCATTACTGAAATAAATGAACTTTTTTCAGATTAATCCTGATTACAAATTCACCCTTGTTCACTCTTTTAACAACATACAATTTTTAGATACTATTGTGAACATTGTTGAGGGCTCATTACAGACTTCTCTATATGTTAAACAAGAATTCCTTGATCAGATATAATAGTGGCAATCCAAGAAATATGGTGAAGTATTCGCCTTAAGCCGAGTGTATTACTGTAGTGCAGCAGCGGCATGAAGCGCACGGCGTCATAGCAACCAATGACGCCGTGCGCTCCTGCTCTCAGCAGGAATCCAGGCCGTGTGCATTCTGCTTTACAGTCAATTTTTGCATGTTAAATGCATTGTCTCTGATTAATCTATTCTGCATGTAACTTTGGATAATATGGCTGGCAAATTCTGTAAAAAAGGTTATCCAGTGTCCCTATTGCAGCAACAAAAGGATGAGGTTCTGGCCCTTGACAGGAGTATCACTTTACAATCTAGACACAAAGATACTTCACGTAAGAGAATTTAATTTATTTCTACTTTTAAAGAGGACCTTTCACCAAACTTCTAAACTAACTATACATGCATGTAGAGCGGCGCCCAGGGACCCCCCTGCACTTACTATTATACCTGGGCGCCGCTCCGTTCTCCCGTTATTGCCTCCGGTATCTTCATAGTTAGGCTCCACCCAGGGGAACCTGCCGGCGCCTCCTTCTCCCATGCTGCAGCGCTGGCCAATCACAGCGCTCAGCTCATAGCCTGAGAGGCTTTTTTTTCTCTCAGGCTATGAGCTGAGCGCTGCGATTGGCCAGCGCTACAGCATGGGAGAATGAGCCGACGGCATGTTTCCCTGGGTGGAGCCTAACTATGAAGATACCGGAGGCAATAACGGGAGAACGGAGCGGCGCCCAGGTATAACAGTAAGTGCAGGGGGATCCCTGGGCGCCGCTCTCCATGTCTGTATAGTTAGTTTAGATGTTTTATTCTGGTGAAAGGTCCTCTTTAACAAACAGAGCAACAAAATGGATAACATTATACACCGTTATTGGGGTATGCTCCGTAGCTGTTTGAGGGCCATTATTAAAATTTAAGAATCTGCCTTTGTTTGCATATCCCAGACCTAGGAATTTAAAAGACCGTCTCGTTTCTGCTGATACTTTACTATTGACCCCCATTAGACAAACATACTTGGCTCCTCGTAAAATGGGTTGTTACCCGTGCCTTGGGTGTGTGAATTGTCGCCTTATGCTTAAGGGCGAGCAATTCATGCACCCAGACAGTGGGTTGACATACTCCATTAGACATTTTCTAACCTGCAATTTCGATCATGTTATTTATTTGCTGTCCTGCCCATGTGGCCTATGGTACGTGGGTGAGATGACACTTGATTTAAAAACCAGACTTAATCAACACAGGTACACTATCTGTGAGAAAAAAACTTGACTTACTGGTATACAAACATTTCACAGAGTATAGACACACAGAACATCATCTCCGTTTTTGTACTATAGATCATGTTCCTCCCCCTGCGCTCGAGACGTGAAGGTGACAGATCTATTTTGTTAAAACGTAAAGAACTACAGTGGATATATAAACTTGACACGTTGATGCCTCGGGGTCTTAACGTAGATTTTAAAATAAATGTGTTACTTTAAGCGCTTGCCTGTTGTTTCTGCTTTATCTTGCCCATAATAATAAAAAAAACTTAAGGCTGCACACCATTATACACACAAACAATAGAGCTAAGAAATGGGGGTCATTCTAAATAAAAGTGGTACAATACCGACTATAAATGAGTTAATGGAAGCTCTTAGCACACATATTTGCTCAAACATTTGTCGGGCCCATCTACCAGGCGTCAACCACGCAGATGTGTCCCTAACACTAAATATACTGCCTCTCTTTGGACTTACTTAAGCCTACAATATTCAGGGCAGTGTAGAGACCAGCTACATACGAACTCTGCTCAGAAGTTCCAGGTGCTACCCTCAATATATACTAAAAGAGAATTTAGACTAGAACCTTCAGAATCACAGGTGCATATCCATGAAGCAAACATAATTACAAAAAACAAAATGGCTGCACACCATTATACCTACAAACGCTAAGAGCTTCCATTAACTCATTTATAGTCGGTATTGTACCACTTTTATTTAGAATAACCCCCATTTCTTAGCTCTATTGTTTCTATGTATAATGGTGTGTAGCTATTTTGTTTTTTATTATTATGTTTGCTTCATGGATATGCACCTGTGATTCTGAATGTTCTAGTCTAAATTCTCTTGTAGTAGATTATCTTGCCCATAGTTATCCCGTGGTAAAATGGTTTAACACGTGATTTTTTTTATTTTTCTTTATCTAATTATTCTGGTGTCTTATCTGTGGTTGTAAGAGAGTAGGCTGACTCTACGGGGCAACTTTATAGATGTCTACCTTATTTAGTTACTGCTGCGCATGTTTTTTGACTACAGGATATGTACTTATGTTTATTTCATAGATTGTTTTTTGTTTGTATTATTTCTATTGTAGCATTATTTTTCAGGTTCTCCACCTTTATTAGGTACCTTCTATCAGGTGGTGTATGGTGGGGTACACAGTGAGGCTGTCCGGTAGACATGTTCAGACTGTTCAGTAGACATGTCTGACCGTTGCCCCCCTGAAGTGAGGAGGTGTAGGTCTCTATTTGTGATGGCCACCACCTATGCTCCCACCTGCCCTTAAGGTACCATATTTGGTGTTAATATTATTGATTATGCAGGAGAACCCTGCTAACTATTGATAAGACTCTATCCTTTTTTCAACATTAAATAGTTATGGTTTGTTTGCTACAAATCTTTCTAGTTAGTTTTCACACAACCAATATAGCAGCTTGACGCATTGTGACACAGTGTACGCCTGTGCCAACAAGTTGGAGTTTGTTGTTTTTCCTTACCTTCATTAGTCTATGCACTGGATGACGAGTGCGCATGACTGACCGGCGCACTGATCGTCATCACATTCGTTGGCCTCCTGTGTCCTCAGGACGTCTTTCTTATGTCATCAGGCATGAGCAGCGCCCTTCTCTAAACGCCATACATGGTGTGTTTAGCTTGTAGTTGCTCCCTGGTGAGTCTCCTCCCTCTCCGTTTGATAATTACACTATGTTAATCAGATGAATTGCACATGTGATGGGATTTATTTCGATACACTGAAAAAAAATATAAACTTAACACTTTCGGTTTTGCTCCCATTTTGCATGAGCTGAACTCTAAGATCTGAAACATTTTCTACATACACAAAAGACCCATTACGATCAAATATTGTTCACAAATCTGTCTAAATATGTGTTAGTGAGCACTTCTCCTTTGCCGAGATAATCCATCCCACCTCACAGGCCACCATTTGCCTCACGCAGTGCAACACATCTCTGTCGCATAGAGTTGATCAGGTTGTTGATTGTGGCCTGTGGAATGTTGGTCCACTCCTCTTCAATAGCTGTGCGAAGTTGCAGAATATTGGCAGGAACTGGAAAATGCTGTCATATGCACCGATCCAGAGCATCCCAAACATGCTCAATGGGTGACATGTCCGGTGAGTATGCTGGCAATGCAAGAACTGGGATGTTTTCAGCTTCCAGGAATTAGGTACAATATGGGGCAGTGCATTATCATGCTGCAACATGAGGTGATGGCCGTGGATGAATGGCACAACAATGGGCCTCCGGATCTCGTCACGGTATCTCTGTGCATTCAAAATGCCCCCCCCCCCAAAAAAAATGCCATCAATAAAATGCACCTGTGTTCATTGTCCATAACATATGCCTGCCCATACCATAACCCCACCGCCACCATGGGACTCTCGATCCACAACGTTGACGCCCCCAAACCACTCACCCACACGACGCCACACACGCTGTCTGCCATCTGCCCTGAACAGTGAAAACTCTGACTCCTTCGTGAACAGAACGACTTTCCAATGTGCCAGATGCTATTGAATGTGAGCATTTGCCCACTCAAGTCGGTTACGATGACAAACTGCAGTCAAGACCAGACCCCGACGAGGACAACGAGAATGCAGATGAGGTTCCATGAGACGGTTTATGACAGTTTGTGCAGAAATTCTTTGGTTATGCAAACCGATTGTTGCTGCCTCTGTCTGGGTGGCTGGTCTCAGATGATCATGGCGGTGAACATGCCGGATGTTGAGGTCCTGGGATGGTGTGGTTACACGTGGTCTGCGCCTGTGAGGCAGGTTGGATGTACTTCCAAATTCTATGAAACACCTTTGGAGATGGCTTAATGAACATTCATTGCATGGGCAATAGTTCTGGTAGACATTCCTGCAGTCAGCATGCCAATTCCACACTCCCTCAAACGTTAGCGACATCTGTGGCATTGTGCTGTGTGATCAAACTGCACATTTCAGAGTGGTCTTTTATTGTGGGCAGTCTAAGGCACACCTGTGCAATATTCATGCTGTCTAATCAGCACCTTGATATGCCACACCTGTGAGGTGAGATGGATTATCTCGGAAAAGGAGAAGTGCCCACGAACACAGATTAAGACATATTTGTGAACAATATTTGAGAGTAATGGGTCTTTTGTATATGTAGAAAATGTTTCAGATCTTTGAGTTCAGCTCATGCAAAATGGGAGCAAAACTGAAAGTGTTTATATTTTTGTTCAGTGTAATTATGGATTTATTACTCAGCATTATTCACGGTGTACACATTATAAATTTTCTGCCTGAATAATCATGTACATATGTTCACTTACACACCGCATTATGTGTTTATATATATTTGATTGCACATGTATGCACTTTATTGTAGTATTCTTTTGTTTACATGTATTAATTGCTTATTTGATGCACCTGCACTATATATATATATATATATATATATATATATATAAAATTATATCACCTACACCTGTTGCTTGAGAAAGGATCTAGTATAGATCTGAAATGTCGTGCTTCCAGCATGGGTGAATAAACACTTTAACTTTTTTCATGTGAGGGTGTTGCCTGCTTTATATATATTTTTTTCCTTACATGTGCAGTGAAGCCTCATTTTCTCCGTTTGGACCAGACCACCGCAACAAATAATTTCAGCACTCTTACATCTCTGCAGAGTTTGGCACACAGACATCTTAGTTTCATCACTTTTCCATCATCCCCCCTACTCATGCCCCAACAGTGTCACGCTGCTGCTACCCCCAATACTGTCATAAAGATATTTCCCAAAATGCTCCCAAACGTCCCACCAATAGTGATACTTCTCTCCCAGAGTGTAGACCTGCCTACAGTGATAATGCACCAAAAGAGTGCCCCTATTAGTTATAGGGCCCTCCATATTGTGCCCAATAATAATAATGCCCTCACTGAACTCCTGGTAGTAATACTGAAGTTATAATGCCTTCAGTATTTATAATTACCCCCTGTAGTGGCCCCAGTATTCCAATTATATATGTACAGCTGGTTTAAGTTATATATCTTCTTGCATAATGTAATATGGACCATGCTGGTATGATGTACTCATGTTCTGTAAATGATATGTACAGCTGGTATAAGTTATAAATCTTCTTGTATATAATGATATGTACCATTCTGGTATAACCTGGGAATTTTCTGTTCATAGGTAAATATGTACAGCTGGCAAAAGTTACACTTCTTTTTGTATATAATGATATGGACCATGCTGGTATGACCTGGTTTTCTCCTGTATAAAATTATACAGGGTGGCCGACAAAAAAGTAGCCCGCCTCCAATGATGTCATACACATTGTGATGAGCAGCCCTGGTGATGGTTAAAGGGTCCATCACCGGGAATAGCGAATTGCTATGGTGGCAGATCCCTATCTTGTTTCTACAACTGTATCTGCCTCCTTAAGAGTCAGAAACAGTTGAAGGTTGTGGCTCTGTCTGACCCCCCTGTCAGGGTGCTTGAAGGAGCCCCCTGACCAGTGGGTGTTCCATGCAATTGCATGGTTTGTGTGGCGGTAAAGACCCACCACTGTAGTTAATGTGCTGTGGGTTCACCTCAAGTGATGGTTAACTTTGTTGCCCTGTATTGTGGTGTGCTGGATGAAAAACAAAGCACCATTTGGACTTTTAACCCTTGAAGTCCGAAAGTCTGTCATTACCGACCCCACTGCAAATACACAGATCTGTACAAAGAATAGACACTGTTGTCTAACTCTATTCCACCTATTGGTTACCTTACTTTCAGGAAAAATATTACTCCCAAATTGTGGTGCAATTTTGAAGCAAATTGAAACATTTTAGGCCACGTTCCCTTTCCCATGAAACCACGTCCTTTCCCGTTTTGAACTAAGTGCAGAAACTCTCTACACCTATATGCGCCAAATTGCACCGCTTCCATTATGAAAGACCTCACTAGTATGCATTTGGTATGGGGAGCGGTTGAAGTGCTGTGAGTGCTGCTGGTACTCACCCTCCTTTGTCTTCTTCCCTGGGGTAACACTGCACTGCAGATCCTGACCACTTATAGTGGACATAGTGCGCACACAACAACCCGACGCCGCATTCAGTCAGGTGCAACGCAAGCCAGAGAAGACAAGGGAGCACGATTGGAGGAGTAATTGTTGGACCTGGAGAGTAGCGACAGAGCAGGAGATTTAAGTAAAGTTCTTTATTTTATCTCTGATCTGAGGTCTGATGAGCGTTTGACATGGAAGTCTGATCTGAGATCTGATGGGTGTCTGACATAGAGGTCTGATAGGGGTCTGGCATGGACATATGATCTGAGGTCTGATGGGGATCTGACATTGAGGCCTGATGGGGGTGTTGCATGGAGGTCTGATTAGGGTCTAATGTGGGTCTTATGTAAGTTCCTGATATGGGGGACCTCTAAACTGGAGTTCTGATCTGAGGATCTCATATGGGGGTCTGATCAGAGGATCTCATATGAGGCCTGATGAAAAGTTTGTCTTATGATCAGGTGTGTCATATAAAGGGAAAAATATGGTATAATTTAAGTGCCAAAATATTTCCCTTGTTTATTGTGTTTTATGTATACGTAATATATAATCATGATAACATTTTTCCAAATTGACTCAGAACATGAATTGTGTAAACATCCATCAAATAATTATTTGGCATCTAAAAATCCTGACTCAATTTTGAGTGTCGTAGGATATACGTATTGCTGTGTGGTGCAGTCATTTTCAGCCAGAGATCATCTCTTGGCATCTGCATCTTTCTGCCTTCTTCCCAGAAACCATTACAGAGATTAGATGATCAATCATCTGTGACTAAGTTTCTATATTTCAGTTCTGGCACATGGGAAAAAGCACATAGATGCTGCCTCTTAAAAGAATATGCTGACTAAGAAAAGTGAATGCTAAATCAAACACAACTTTGGGCACGATAATGAGCCTGACACGAGAAATACTTCTCATAAATATTATGGCGCTACCATATGGCTGGCACTATGAACATTATATTATGTAGAACATTAGTATTACAGGGACTACAACGTGGCTGTAAAAGAAAAAATAAGTGTCACAGTGCGGTTCACTGTGACATGGGTTGCCTTTTTGCTCATGTTTGTGCTCTGGCGTACTGGCTACGGTGCATTCCACGTAGGCTGGTTGCCAGGGGCGAAGTGTAGTCGCTGAAACCTGTGTGTGTGTTCTATCTCTTCCTTGCTTTCCCTGGTCACCTGGTTTGTGTGGGGTTAATGTCGTGGTCTTGGTGTGGTCTCTAGGTGCTATATAATCCTGTTAGCTGTGGGCTTGGGTATCAATCTGTCTCCAGCTTAGCTGGGTGCAGGAGCTATGCACCTGACCTGGGGTTATTCCACCCTCCCTGTCTGTATGGCCACCTAGCAAGACATCAAGGTCACCTTGTCTGGTCCGTGAAAGCCATGTGTCATTCCACATGTGGTCCAGACATCTGCCTGTCTGTGCAGCTCTACCTGTGACTACCATGTGTCATTCTGCGTGGGGTCCAGACTTCTGCCTGTTTGTGCCTTGTGCGCAGTTCTGTCTGTTTGCTCATTGACTATCTTCGCATGGGGAACAGGCATCTGCTAGTCCTGTTTATTCCTTCAGTGAGAGGGCTCCTGGGTTCTCCAGAGGGAGGACATCTAGTCTGTGTGCAGCTCTGCCTGTGACAGCCATGTGTCATTCTGCATGGGGTCCATGCATCTGCTTATCTACCTGTTTGGGCAGCTCTGCCTGAGGCCGCCATGTGTTGTCCACATGGGGTTTAGACATCTGCTTTTCTGCCTGTTTGGGCAGCTCTGCCTGAGGCTGCCATGCATCCGTTCCGCATAGGGTCCAGACAGCTGCCTGTGTGCTGGTTCCTGTTTGTCTTGTCTGTACTGTGTCCTGTGAGGTTTGTTTAAGTTCCGGTACATGTACCTGGATTCCAGTCCTTGTTTGTGAGGCCTACTGGTGCTTGCACCATCAGTCTCTGCAGGTAAGTGGCCAAGTGTGTCGGGACCATCCTGGAGGTGCAGGTGCCTTAGGCTAAGTTCATCCCCACCATCTATATCCCTGTGAAGAACGAGGCTCACTGAGTCTCTGCCCTCTGGGCTTGGCCCCAAGTAAAACTGGTGCACTTGGTCCAGTGGTATTTCCTGCCACTGGTCCCTTATCTGCTCATCCAGTTTTTTGCCATGTCTGTATCTTTTTAATAAAGAGTTTGTTTTCGTCACTGTCATGTCTTTGTCTCTGCTTTCTTTGGTGTGTTTGCATGGGATGTTCCAGTGGTCGATAGGACTCTCGCTAGAACATGACAATAAGTAAAAAAATCTAACTTTAATCCACAGCTTTGCTGCAAATTGCATTAATTTTCATCTGAAAGTATAGCATATTAAGGGTACTTTCACACTTGCATTTTTCTTTTCCGGCATAGAGTTCCGTCACAGGGCTCTATACCGGAAAATAACTGATCAGTTTTATCCCTATGCATTCTGAATGGAGAGTAATCCATTCAGTTTGCATCAGGATGTCTTCAGTTCAGTCATTTGGACTGATCAGGCAAAAGAGAAAACCGCAGCATGCTACGGTTTTATCTCCGGCGAAAAGAACTGAAGACTTGCCTGAATGCCGGATCCGGCATATTTTCCCATAGGAATGTATTAGTGCTGGATCTGGCTTTCAGAATGCCGGAATGCCGGATCTGTCCTTCCGTTCTGCGCATGCGCAGACTGAAAAAAAGGTAAAAAAAATAAATGCCGGATCCGTTTTGCCAGATGACACCGGAAAGACGGATCCGGCATTTCAATGCATTTTTTCAACTGATCAGGCATTTTTAGGACTGATCAGGATCCTGATCAGTCTTACTAATGCCATCAGTTAGCATACATTTTGCCTGATCCGGCAGGCAGTTCCGGTGACGGAACTGCTTGCCGGATCTCTCTGCCGCAAGTGTGAAAGTAGCCTAAGACAGCACCTCACTACGGACTACGATAAGGCTGGACAATAATTGCACTGCTGTAAAACTATGAGGTTAATACTATGGCCACTGCAATACAGTATGTCCTGACCGATTGTCACGGCTGTAAGTGAGCAACTAGAGCCTACACAGTGAAAAGCAACTGACCGGACCCAAAGGGTGACCCCTGTCAGACCCTAAAAGCTCTCCCTAAGCTGCTCCGCCTATGCGAACACCCCAATGGTGGATGATCGCATATCCACGTACCTCGACTATATAACACCTGAACACCCTACAATAGTGAGGGGACACGACACTTTCGGAAACCGAAAGTAAAGACCTCATCACAGGGGCGGAGAAACAGGGCAGAGGGAACTCCTCCAAGCTCTAGTAGTGACATCATCACAGGGGTGGAGAAACAGAGCTGTGAGAACGTCTCAAAGCTCTGGTAGTGACAGTACCCCCCCCCCCCTCTACGGGTGGACTCTGGACACCCAGGACCCACCTTCTCAGGATGAGCCCTATGAAATGCCCTGATGAGGCGAGTGGCTTTAATGTCCGACACCGGAACCCACATCCTCTCCTCAGGACCATAACCCTTCCAATGAACGAGGTACTGAAGAGAACCGCGGACAATGCGAGAGTCCACAATTCTGGAAACCTCAAACTCCAGATTGCCATCAACCAAAATCGGAGGAGGAGGCAAAGAGGAGGGCACCGTGGGCTGGACACATGGTTTTAAAAGAACCCTGTGAAATACATTGTGTATCTTCCAAACCCGTGGAAGATCAAGACGGAAGGCAACAGGATTGACGACTGACAAGATTTTATAAGGCCCAATAAACTTGGGACCCAATTTCCAGGAGGGAACCTTCAGTTTAATATTTCTTGTGGACAACCACACCAGATCACCCATATTCAGGTCCGGACCAGGCATACGTCTCTTATCAGCCACACGCTTATATTTCTCACTCATCTTTCTAAGATTACTCTGAATCTTTTGCCAAATGGTAGACAAAGACGAGGAAAATCTCTCCTCCTCAGGCAAACCAGAGGGAGCCCCTCCCTAGAATGTCCCAAACTGCGGATGGAACCCATATGCACCAAAGAATGGTGACTTATCAGAAGATTCCTGACGACGGTTGTTCAGAGCAAACTCAGCAAGAGGGAGAAATGAACACCAATCCTCCTGGTTCTCTGCCACAAAACAGCGCAAATATGTCTCCAGATTCTGGTTGACGCGTTCAGTCTGACCATTCGACTGCGGGTGAAAAGCAGAAGAGAAGGACAGCCGAACCCCCAGGCGAGAACAGAAAGCCTTCCAGAATCTGGACACAAACTGCGTGCCTCTATCGGAAACAATATCCGAGGGAATGCCATGCAATTTAACAATATGGTCGACAAAAGCTTGCACCAACGTTTTAGCACTGGGTAAACCAGGAAAGGGTACGAAATGAGCCATCTTGCTAAAACGGTCCACCACCACCAGGATCACCGACTTCCCTGAGGAACGAGGAAGATCCGTGATAAAGTCCATGGAGAGGTGTGTCCAAGGACGGGAAGGTATGGGTAACGGGAGAAGGGGACCTGAAGGCCGTGAACGAGGGACCTTAGCGCGAGCGCACGTCTCACAAGCAGCCACAAAACCCTCCACCGACTTACGAAGAGCCAGCCACCAAAATCTCAGAGCAATGAGATCTACCGTGGCTCTACTCCCGGGGTGACCAGCAAGAACAGTATCATGATGCTCCTTGAAGAGTTTGTGACGTAACTCAGGAGGCACAAACAACTTCCCAGGAGGACAACGGGCAGGTACCCCAGTCTGGGCAGCCTGGACCTCGGCCTCCAAATCAGAATACAGAGCAGAAACAACCACCCCCTCCGCCAAAATGGGACCCGGGTCCTCGGAGTTTCCTCCTCCCGGAAAACAGCGAGAGAGAGCATCAGCCTTCACATTTTTGATCCCAGGGCGGAATGTAACGACAAAATTGAATCTGGAGAAGAAGAGAGACCATCTGGCCTGTCTCGGATTCATACGCCTAGCCGACTCCAAGTACGCCAGATTCTTATGGTCGGTAAAAACGGTGATAGGGTGCCTGGCCCCCTCCAACCAATGGCGCCATTCCTCGAAAGCCAACTTGATGGACAACAACTCCCTATCTCCCACATCATAGTTTCTCTCTGCCGGGGAGAGTTTTTTAGAGAAAAAGGCACAGGGTCGCCACTTGGCAGGAGAAGGGCCCTGGGATAAAACCGCACCCACACCCACCTCGGAAGCATCCACCTCAACAATAAAAGGTAAGGAAACATCGGGATGCACCAAGACAGGAGCAGACGCAAAACTCTCTTTAATCTTAGAAAAAGCTGCAAGCGCCTCCTCCGACCAAGAGGAAAAATCCACCCCCTTTTCTGTCATGTCAGTGAGGGGTTTGACAACAGAGGAATAATTCAAAATGAACTTTCTGTAATAGTTCGCAAAACCCAGAAAGCGCATCAATGCCTTCTGATTCTCAGGAAGCTCCCACTCCAGCACAGCACGGACCTTCTCCGGATCCATGCAAAAACCAGAAGCAGAGAGGAGAAAACCCAGAAATTGAATCTCCGATACCATAAAAACACATTTCTCCAGCTTGGCGTACAATTTATTCTCCCGCAGAATCCGCAGAACCTGAAAAAGATGATCCTGATGGGTCTGAACATCAGGGGAAAAAAATCTAAATATCATCAAGATACACCAATACAAATTTCCCCATTAAATGGTAGAAAATACTGTTAACAAAATGCTGAAAGACGGCCGGAGCATTCATCAGGCCGAAAGGCATAACGAGATTCTCAAAATGCCCGTTAGGGGTATTACAGGCCGTTTTCCATTCATCCCCCTCTCTGACCCTGACCAGGTTGTACGCGCCTCTCAAATCCAATTTGGAAAAAACCTTGGCCCCAACAATTTGGTTGAAGAGGTCCGGGATCAGAGGAAGGGGATCGTGAATCGTGATACGGTTCAGCTCCCTAAAATCTAGGCAAGGTCTCAGAGAGCCATCTTTCTTTTTAACAAAAAAAAAAACAGCGGCAACAGGTGATTTTGAGGGACGAATATGCCGCTTATCGAGACTCTCAGAGATATAAGTTTGCATTGCGATTCTTTCCGGTTGTGAGAGATTGTAGAGGCGTGCTTTTGGCAGCTTGGCGCCGGGAATGAGGTTAATGGGACAGTCAAACTCCCGGTGAGGAGGTAGCTCCTGAACACCGATCTCGGAAAACACGTCCGAGAAATCTGAGAGAAATGATGGCACCGTTTTAGTAGACACCTCTGCAAAAATCGCTGTGAGACAATTCTCTCTACAAAACTCACTCCACTCATTTATTTGCCTTCCTTGCCAATCAATAGTGGGGTTTTGTCTAGTGAGCCAGGGTAACCCCAAAACTAGAGGAGAAGGCAATCCGTTAAGGACAAAACAAGATATATCCTCCACATGAGTGTCACCTACCGCTAACCGGATATTGTGAACAATGCCCTTCAGGGATCTCTGTGAGAGTGGAGCAGAGTCAATAGCAAAATCAGGTATATCCTTTTCTAATAGGCAAACCTGAAAACCATGCATGGCTACAAATTGAGTACTAATAAGATTGACGGCCGCTCCACTATCGACAAAAATTTCAAAAGAAATGACTTTGCTCCCTAGCGCTACCCTGGCAGAAAGGAGAAAACGGGAACTGCAGGTCAGAGGAAAAGCATCAATTCCTACATCAACTTTGCCCAAAGTAGCAGATGAAGCAGAGTTTGATGATTTACCTTTTGAGGTTTTTCTCTTATTATAACTCTTTGTACAGTTCAAGAATTTCCTAGACGGACAAACATTTGCCAAATGACCTATGCCGCCACAACAAAAACACACCATTCTCTGAGGACTAAATCCTCCTTTATCAGGGGCAAGTCTGCATGGGCTCCTCCACAGAGGGAACCGAGAGAGGATGAGGCCCCTGCACACTGAATGAGTCCGCACCACTGCCCCAAGACTGAAAATGACTGGACAGAGAGGTCTCGTTTCTTTCTCTTAGACGCCTGTCAAGGCGTACCGCCAATGACATGGCAGAGTCTAAGGACGTTGGTCTCTCATGGAAAGCAAACGCATCTTTCAATCTCTCTGAGAGACCATAAGAGAACTGACTCCGGAGTGCAGCATCATTCCAACCTGAATCAGCTGCCCATCTCCGAAATTCAGAACAATAAAGCTCCGCAGACAGTTTGTTCTGGCATAAAAAACGTAAGTTAGATTCGGCCAAAGCAACACGATCCGGGTCATCATATATCTGCCCCAGGGCCACAAAAAGTCTTTCCACGGATCGAAGGGAGGGATCCCCCGATGGCAACGAAAAAGCCCAAATCTGAGCACTACCCCTGAGCAGGGAGATGACAATCTTTACCCTCATGTTCCTCATTACCAAAGGAATGGGGACACAAGCAAAAATGGAGTTTGCATGCCTCTCTGAAACGAACAAAATTCTCACTGCCCCCGGAGAACGTTTCCGGAAGTGAGACCTTTGGCTCGCAACAGACTCCATGGGCCGGAGCAGAGCCCAATGCTTGAAGCTGAGTCATAGATTGACGGAGATCCGCTACCTCCAAAGAAAGACCCTGCATGCGGTCAACCAGGTCAGAAAGCGGATCCATGTCAAAAAAGGACTGTTTTGGCGGATTATAATGTCACAGCTGTAAGTGAGCAACTAGAGCCTACACAGTGAAAAGCAACTGACCGGACCCAAACTAGGGAGGATAAAGGGTGACCCCCTGTCAGACCCTAAAAGCTCTCCCTAAGCTTCTCCGCCTATGCGAACACCCCAATGGTGGATGATCGCATATCCACGTACCTCGACTATATAACACCTGAACACCCTACAATAGTGAGGGGACACGACCACCGGCTCCCTACACTAGACACGGAGGGAGTCAGGGTCACCTGGGATCCAGCAAACAGAAAATCACAAATGAATGTATACTTAACTGAAGGAGCTGCCGCTGCAGTGAAAACAGATCCAAAGTCAGCAGACAATGTCCGAAGAACTTGCATCAGCAGAACACAGATCCAGTGAAAAAATATCACACAGGTGAAGATACTCAAGCGAGAGATACAGCTCAAATGAAAAGTATAATCCGCACCTCTACAAAGGAGGAGGGGTGATTTAAAGGCAATGAAATCAAACACAGGAGGGACAGCTGGGAGGAAGGAAACCGAAAGTAAAGACCTCATCACAGGGGCGGAGAAACAGGGCAGAGGGAACTCCTCCAAGCTCTAGTAGTGACATCATCACAGGGGTGGAGAAACAGAGCTGTGAGAACGCCTCAAAGCTCTGGTAGTGACACCGATATAGCCCTGTGTAGGCACTATATCTAGTGCAAGGCAGCCTGCAATTGTTGATGCACTTCTTCTATTCAATGTTTGTAATCCCAGACCTGGAATCGGAGCATTTAGTTTTTGTGCCCTAGTCAACAGAAAAAGGCTTGCCCTCCCCCTCTGAGTTAAGAGACAATGAGTCTGGTCTAGACAGGCCAAGGGAGAGACATCTTCTGAAACTTCATACTTGCATGTCAACCAATAACCACCATCCTCTGAGAAAGATGCACAAAATATAAATAGGGCCATTTAAAAGATTGGGCCAAAGGACAAATGGTGCAATTGCTTGTTAATGGCAACAGACCTTACTGCTAGTGGCAAGGGTACATTGTGTCAGGTGACCACCACCCTTTTACCATGGATTAGATACCACTTGGAGGATCTACACCTCATTGTAGCAATTGTATTACAGAGAAAGTGCGCACCCCTCTGGTTGATTTGGAAGGTAGTTTTCATGTGATAGAGACTCAGAGTTAGACATCTCACTGCCAGTCATCCCATATTCAGCTTTGGAAGCATTGCACATGCATTCAGGAGTGACTGAATTAAATGATATTATTGTCTTTGTTATGAACTGCCTAAACTACCTCAGGAAAGAGACTGCTTGCTGTTTAACAAAATGGACCTGATTATTGCCTTGCACCCATCACCTTCACTGCCCGACAATTGCATGGCTTATATCACGAAGGAGCACCACCTTGCTCCTTTAAAACTCACAACATCAAGGGAACCCCAGCTGATACCAAGCATGAGCCACAGAACACAAGGAGAATAAAGGTTGCGCTCCTCCAGTCACTGCAAAGCCCCAAAGAGAGCCAGAGTGAGGAACACCATCATGAACCCTATACTACCATCATTGCTACCACCACTCTTGTCCTCCACTCCTTTCCGCTCTCCTTGGTCTGCTTCACTATTGATCTCTAGGAATAGTATTATACAGCAATCTGTTACATATTTACATACACACTATATTCCTGATTTTTTATCTTATGTCTGTATTATGGAGCCCATAGTCTGCTACCAGCCCATACCGTACCTGTGTATGACTCTGGCATTGCTTCAGAATGGTGGCACCATGTTATGGCAAAAGGGCTGCCAAACGGCCAGCCATTCTGAATGCATGATGAATAAAACCTCCATGTGCTGCTGTACAGGCCCATCCACACAGTCATAGTGGTATAGACTCCTGCTTGTTTTTTTATTTTCCTCTTGCTTTAGTGATGGCATTTCAGAGTTGATTAAAGTGAGCAATTATTAAGAATATTAGTGGGTAATTGTAATTTTTATATTGTGTTGATTTTATTTACAAATATAATTAATTTGGAGGGAAAACTTGCCAAGATTATATTTTCTTCTGACAGTAGCATCACCCATGCGGAACTAATGTTCTAACAGTATTGATTGCACAAGGCAGCAAGCAACACAGAGGGTGAGTCGAGAACATTTTCTCCTCAGATTACTAGTCTTATTATTTTTAGTGACTAAAAGAACAAAGCTACCATTTACTGGAATGACGATCTCTGTTTCAGTATTTAACAAGGAATGGTAACAAGTAAGGTAATTAGTATGAACAAAGCAAAGCGGAATCTAATTAAAAACATCTTCTACTGCACGATTTCTGACCTTTGCAATTGTTTGACTTTACAGCTTAAAGGCAAAGACCATTGATTACAAAATCAGTCTTGACAATAGCATTCAGGGGCCGTAGCTTGGGGGTTTGCCAGATTTATCTCCAATTAAATTATGATTTCTATTATAGTACATATGACAATATACTGCAATGCAGGACAAATATGTCAAACTTCAGATTTTTCCTATTGACCACAGGCAGTTTGATATCTTTGTTGCCTATGGATAGATTTAATTAAATCCTTTTCTATTATTGAAACATGAAAAGATAAAATAGGCCATGGCTTAAGTATGCTCCTGTTTCTACTTTCATATTTCTTAGAAATGTCATCTAAGATTTAGGCTCATTCAGTTTACATCCTGAAGGCTTGTTTTATATTGCCATAGTGGTTCTAGATACAGCTACAGAATCTGAATGACGTAAATTAAACAGGGGGCCTAAAAGGCTGTACATGCAAGCATATTGTGTGTCCATACAACTGCACAGTTAGGGCACCCAATGACCTCTGTGGGCCCTACTGTACAACTTCACTGCCTTTATATGCCTCTGATTGTACATGATTCATATGGAATCAAAATACATCCCATTCTTAAAGAGCTTAGTTCAGACATTACTGTGCCCCTGTTTAAAATTTTTAAAGATTCTCCAGAGACTGGTACAGTGCCAAGTGAATAGTGCAAGACAAATGTGGTGCCCATATTCAAAAGTGGATCTAGGTCCTGCACAGGTAGTTGTAGACCAGTTAATTTAACTTCTGTTGTGGAGGAAATGTTTGAAGGATTCTTAAGGGACTTTATACAGGAGTATGTGACTGTAAATAATATCATAAGTGATAACGAACATGGGTTTAACAAGGACAGAAGTTGTCAGACTAACCTGATTTGTTTTCATGAGGTGGATTTGCTCTGGTAGGCAGGGTAAGCGGTCGCAGTACAGAGGCAAGAACACGGTAGTAAAGCAAAAAGTTCAGTGTTTATTCACACCAAAGGAAAAAAGTAACACAAACACTTTTCAGAGTCCTGGTGTAAGTTCACACCGCACAAAGTCCATAGAACAAAGATGTCACCTGGCAGGCTGATTTGTCCATGGCAGTCCACAGCCATCTACAGTAAGCTTTAGGGCACCTAATTCCCAGCAGTGTCACTCCAGCACGGTACCAAATATTTAGGTCCCAAAACAGAGCCTGACCGAGCTCCACTGTCAAATGGAGGATACATTCTACACCCAGCTGAGCTGCTGGCTGGGTTTTTAAACCAAGTCCAAAACCTGGCCTAGATGTGGGGAACAGCCACCCACCCTGCTCTTTGGCTGCTCCCAATAAGAACCGGCCCGGATTGGCTTTACAGCCACACTAAGTAAAACAGTGTCAGCGAGCACTAGCTGCCGCTGACACACAAAATTACAGGTTCTTATCTCACCGAGGCCAGGAACCTCGGTGACACGTACCTTCCGTCAATCATGGACCCTTGCGCCTTCCTACAAAGGATGTGAGCAGAAGCCTGGACAGAGGGGCGGCTGTGGATGTAGTGTTTCTGGATTTTTCATAGTCATTATTGTATTTGCATGCCAACGCTTCCATCATTATCTCTATGGACTGGACTCTATTACAGCTAAGACTGACCACAAACCATATTCAAGATTCTCCCAAGCGTTTGCGGAGCATGATGTTTACATTGCAGCATTGCAACCTCAATGTTGTCTATAAGCCAGAAAGTGAAATGTATATCAGCGATGCTTTGAGCAGAGCTACGTTGGATAATGTGGCACCTGGAGGTGAGCACGAGCATCAAACTATTTATCAGCTGCAACAGGAACAAATTTTCTTTGCCGACATCAATCAAGCCGACTATCTTAATGTCACTGCTCAGCGTCTGCAGCAACTCATACAACTCACTGACGGTGACGCAACATTACAAGCTCTGAAATCTATTGTCTTGAGTGGATGGCCAGATGATAAAGTAGCAATTCCTGCAACTCTACGGGAATATTGGTGCTTCAGAGATGAGATCAGCGTACAAAAGGTATCTTGTACAAAGGCCCAAGGGTCATAGTGCCTAAATCGCTGAGAGCAGAGATGTTATCACGTATACACTATAGCCACATTGGAGGTGAAGCATGCTACAGACAAGCTTGTGATACTCTTTACTGGCCTAACATGCAAGGTGAAATCAAAGATTTTGTCAGTAATTGTCACATCTGCAATGAATATGCCCACTTACAGCAAAAATAAACTATGATGTCGCAAGAGATACCGACACGTCCATGGCAGATCATCAGTATGGACTTATTAAACTACGCAGGCAAAGAATACCTGATATTAGTTGACCACTATTCAGACTTTTGGGAAATCGACCTTCTTCCTGATTTGACCACTGAAACCACAATTAAGCGGTGCAAGGCTCAGTTTGCCCGTTATGGCCAACCAGATAAAGTGATCTCTGATAACGGCCCTCAGTTTTCAAGCTTGCAATTTAGAAGATTTGCAATGGAATGGGAGTTTGAGCATGTTACTTCCTCACCACGTCATCCACAGGCGAATGGCAAAGCTGAAGCAGCTGTAAAGATTGTTAAGAACTTATGAAAGAGAGCACACAGTGATGGTAAAGACTCGTGGAAGGCCATTTTGCATTGGAGAAACACTCCAACCGAAGGCATGGATAGTAGTCCGGCACAAAGACTGATGTCAAGGAGGCTGAAGACTTCCTTACCGGCAGCGAATAAGCTTCTGGAACCTTGTGTGGTACAAAGTGTTGCAGAAAAGTTAAAGTTTAAGAGACAAATGTCAAAGGCTCAATATGATACATCGGCCAGAGATATGCCAGAGTTGATTACTGGAGAACAAATCCGTATGAAACCCTTACCTGGGGATCGAACAGGTTGTTGGAGAATTGGTACTTGTTTGAAAAAAGTTGCACCACGCTCGTATCTAGTGGACGTTGACGGAACTCTCTTTTGTCGCAATCGTGTGGATTTACGAGTGGCAGAAAAACCTACGTCGCAATATCTAATTGATAAGCCAGTCTCGTTTGGTATAACAGGGACACGTGTGCCCATTGACTGTGAGGAAAGCACAGAGGTGGGGCCACAGACCAATGGTACTGGCAATCCTGAGCAAGCTAGTACATCTACCAGCAGCCACGCGCAAGACATGCCAGTAGAAGGTGTAACTACCGAGAGGGCTAATAGACTACAAGGACCAGTTGTCACCCATAGTGGCAGATGTTCAAAACCACCTATGAGACTTAACCTATAGAGTATCAAATGCATTATTGTTATCTCTCTTCAAAACTTACAATGTTCATTTATTAACACTAAAAAAGGGGAAGATGTTATGGATGTTATGTTGGTGCACCACTTCCTGTTTGCTGTTTTCCGTTTGTGGTAGTTGCTCCTGTCTTTATGTTATTATTACCAACATGGCTCCTGTGCAATAATCCCGCGTGCTGTGTTTATTTACATCACATGAAACAGAAACCACCCATAAATGGTCCCATTTTAGAAACTACACCCCTCAAGGTATTCAAAACTGATTTTACAAACTTTGTTAACCCTTTAGGTGTTCCACAAGCATTAAATGAAAATGTATTTAAAATCTTTGGCAGACTTTCCATTTTAATCAATTTTTACCAGTAACAAAGCAAGGGTTAACAGCCAAACAAAACTCAATATTTATTACCCTGATTTTGTAGTTTACAGAAACACCCCATATGTGGTTGTAAACTGCTGTACGGGCACATGACAGGTCGCAGAAGGAAAGGAGCGCCATGTGGTTATTGGAGGGCAGATTTTACTGTAAAAATTTTAAGTTGCCATGTCACATTTGAAGACCCCCTGATGCATCCCTAGAGTAGAAACTCCAAAAAAGCGACTCCATTTTGGAAACTATGGGATAAGGTGGCAGTTTTGTTGGTACTATTTTAGAGTACATATGATTTTTGGTTGCTCTATATTGCACTTTTTGTGAGGTAAGGCAACCAAAAAATTGCTGTTTTGGCACCGTTTTTGTTTTTTGCAATGTTCATCTGACAGGTTAGATCATGTGCTATCTTTATAGAGCAGGTTGTTACAGATGCAACAATACCAAAAATGTTGGTTTGTTTCAGTTTTACATAATAAAGTATTTTATAAAAAAAAAAAAATTTGTGGCTCCATATTCTGAAAGCCGTCTTATCTGTAGGGGCTCATTTTTTTCAGTATAAGATGACAGTTTTATTAGTACTAGTCTAAGGTGCATATGACTTTTGATCACTTGGTATTACACTTTTTGTGATATAAGGTGATGAAAAATAGCTTTTTTGACAGTTTTTATTTAAATTCTTTATGCTGTTCACCTGAGGGGTTAGATCATGTGATATTTTTGTACAGCAGGTTGTTACGGATGCAGAAATTCCTAATATGTATTTTTTTTATTTATTTAAGTTTTACACAATAACAGCATTTTTTAAACCAAAAAAATCATGTTTTAGTGTTTCCATACTGTGAGAGCCATAGTTTTGTTTTGATTTTTTGCCCAATTGTTTTATGTAGGGGCTCATTTTTTACAAGCAGAGCCCTTGTAGCACGGTGGATTTTTCTACTGGAGTAGGGTTCCCACCCCTTTCACTAATAAATTCAAAGACTCCAGTCAAGTTTTATGCGAAGTGCAATTTTTGTTTATTTAGCAAACAGTGGATGTTGCTACGGCAAAGTAAATGGTGACGTTTCGGCACATCCGTGCCTTCATCAGACCAGTGCCGCTTGTGGTGCAGAAGATCTCAGGTGCAGACGTAGGTGTAGACGCAGTAAAACGGAAAACGTGCGGTTATACCGCTGAAGAGAGGAGGCGCATTTTTTGTGGGATAAGGTGACTGTTTGATTGGTACTATTTTGGGGGGCATACACCTTTTTGATCCCTTGGTTTTGCACTTTTTGTGATGTAATGTGAAAAAAAGATTTTTTTAGCACAGTTTTTATTTAATTTTTTCCACAGCGTTCAGGTGAGAGGGTGGATCATGTGATATTTTTATAGAGCTGGTCATTACGGATGCGGCAATACCCAATTAGTGATGTCCCAAACTATTCGCCGGCTTGTTCGCGTTCGCCGCGGCGGGCGAAAATATGCGATGTTTGGTCCGCCCCCTATACATTATCATTGAGCAAACTTTGACCCTGTACCTCACAGTCAGCAGAGACATTCCAGCCAATCAGCAGCAGACCCTCCCTCCCAGACCCTCCCACCTCCTGGACAGCATCCATTTTAGATTCATTCTGAAGCTGCATTCTTAGTGAGAGGAGGGAGAGTGTAGCTGCTGCTGATTTAATAGGGAAAGCGTTAGCTAGGGCTGTTCTGTGTCCAGAGACTCATCTCTCTGTAAGGACAGCGTCCTGACAACATAGAAACATAGAAACATAGAATGTGTCGGCAGATAAGAACCATTTGGCCCATCTAGTCTGCCCAATATATCTGAATCCTATGAATAGTCCCTGGCCCTATCTTATATGAAGGATAGCCTTATGCCTATCCCATGCATGCTTAAACTCCTTCACTGTATTTGCAGCTACCACTTCTGCAGGAAGGATATTCCATGCATCCACTACTCTCTCAGTAAAGTAATACTTCCTTATATTACTTTTAAACCTTTGCCCCTCTAATTTAAAACTGTGTCCTCTTGTGGTAGTTTTTCTTTTTTTAAATATGCTCTCCTCCTTTACCGAGTTGATTCCCTTTATGTATTAAAAGTTTCTATCATATCCCCTCTGTCTCTTCTTTCTTCCAAGCTATACATATTAAGGTCCTTTAACCTTTCCTGGTAAGTTTTATCCTGCAATCCATGTACTAGTTTAGTAGCTCTTCTCTGAACTCTCTCTAGAGTATCTATATCCTTCTGGAGACAAGGCCTCCAGTACTGCGCACAATACTCCAAGTGAGGTCTCACCAGTGTTCTGTACAACACCCAAAAAAGCCCTTTTAGGGCTGGTACACCAGTCTGCTTTTTTTTTTTATACAGTATATATATATATACATATATATATTTTTATATATATATATATATACATTGCAGTTGCCTAGTGGCGTCGCTACGGGGGGGCAAGGGGGGCAATTGCCCCCCCTAGGTCATTCCTTGCCCCCCCTGGTGCCCCCCTGCTGATTCGCTGAATCGCATTAGTAATCGCTGCCTGCTGCTGCTGCCTGCGCCCGGCCGCCCGCACTACTCAGTGAATAAAGTTAAAGTACACAGAACAGAACACAGATACATACACAGTCAGTCTCAGATGAGAGTCACATGACAGATGGGGGTGGGGGCGGCGTTCGGACCCAGCAGACTCGCGTAGGCAGAGCGTGCAGGGCGGGCGCAGGCTGGGAGTGTGGCAGCAGCACAGACGAGTTAACGACTTGACGTCACGATTGTCAACACGTAAAGCTGCGCTGCTGCATGCCTGCCCGCCCGCGCGAACGGACTTTACTGCCTAAGCTGCCTTCATGTTCTGCTCTGCTCCTGCGCCACAGCGGCTGTCTGAGCCTGTCTACAGGTGCCCACTGCCTAGGGCTAGGCCCCAGCTTTGGACTGTCAGGAGAGGACTCGGTCGACTGTGTCTTTGACTGCTGTGGCAACTTCCCAACTCTGCCTGCCTGGCCCTAGAGAAAAGAAAAGAAAGTAAGAACAAAAAGTTTAAAAAAAAGCATGTACCCCTATACCCCCACTACCTCACCTCATGGCCTGCCCACCTGCTTAGCTTGCGCCCAGCCCCTCCTCAACCCTGATACTTAGGTGTATCAGGGTACATTATACAGGGGTAATATAACTGAGGACCCTTGTATAATGTCCTCACTCCCCTGATAGCACTAAGTCCTCTTCAGTTATATTACCCTTGTATAATGTACCCTGAAACCCCTTAGTTATAATATTACCCATAATGTCCCCTGACTGATACCCCTCAGTTATATAACTGAGGGTAATGAGGGTACATTATACAGGGGGTAATAAAACCAAGGGGTATCAGGGTACATTATACAGGGGGTAATATAACTTATATTACCACCGTATAATGCCTGATAGGCCTCCTGAGTTATATTACCCATGTATAATTATGTACCCGGATACCCCTTAGTTATATGATCCCAGCGGGGTCATATAACTAAGGGGTATCAGGGTACATTATTATACAGGGGTAATATAACTCAGGAGGCCTATCAGGCATTATACGGTTGCGATATAGCTTACATTACCCCTGTATAATGTCCCATGATAGCCCTCCTCAGTTATATTACATTTACCCTTGTATAATGTACCCTGATACCCCTCAGTTATATTACCCCTGTGTAATGTACCCTGATATCCCTTAGTTATATAATATAACTAAGGGGTATCAGGGTGCATTATACAGGGGTAACATAACTGAGGAGTGCTATCCTATCAGGGACGTAATACAGGGGTAATGTAAGCTATATTACCCCTTTATAATGTCTGATAGCCCCCCTCAGTTATATTACCCCTGAGTAATGTACCCTGATATCCTTTAGTTATATAATATAACTAAGGGGTATCAGGGTGCATTATACAGGGGGTAATATAACCAAGGGGTATCAGGGTACATTATACAGGGGGTAATGTAACTTATATTACCACCGTATAATGCCTGATAGGCCTCCTGAGTTATATTACCCTTGTATAATTATGTACCTGGATACCCCTTTATAATGTCTGATAGCCCTCCTCAGTTATATTACACCCAATGTACCCTGATACCCCTTAATTATATTACCCCGGGGCGTAGCTGCAGGGCAAGCGGCTGCTTTAATATTTTTCAGTAGTATGATTAGCTGGTGAAAATTATTAGTGCCCCCCCATTTTTGACTATGTATCTTCTGTGCCCCCCCTATATATTGATCCTAGAGTCGCCACTGCAGTTGCCTGCCCATGTGTGAGAGGCTGCAGGCTCAGTCACAGACAGTACTGTGTGCACACCATCCATACAGGGTGTCACAGACAATACCTTGCAGATTAAAAAATTTCAATTTATATTATTTATCTGTGATATAATCGCAGTTACAAGCCAGTAAGTGACTGTCTGGCCCACAGACAGTACTGTGTGCACACCATCCATACAGGGTGTCACAGACAATACCTTGCAGATAAAAATAATTCAATTTATATTATTTATCTGTGATACAATCGCAGTTACAAGCCAGTGAGTGACTGTGTGGGCCACAGACAGTACTGTGTGCACACCATCCATACAGGGTGTCACAGACAATACCTTGCAGATAAAAATAATTCAATTTATATTACAAACCGGATTCCCAAAAAGTTGGGACACTATACAAATCGTGAATAAAAACTGAATGCAATGATGTGGAGATGGCAAATGTCAATATTTTATTTGTAATAGAACGTAAATGACAGCTCAAACGTTTAATCCGAGTAGATGTATCATTTTAAAGGAAAAATACTTTGATTCAAATTTTCACGATGTCAACAAATCCCCCAAAAGTTGGGACAAGTAGCAATAAGAGGCTGGAAAAAGTAAATTTGAGCATAACGAAGAGCTGGAAGACCAATTAACACTAATTAGGTCAATTGGCAACATGATTGGGTATAAAAAGAGCTTCTCAGAGTGGCAGTGTCTCTCAGAAGCCAAGATGGGTAGAGGATCACCAATTCCCACAATGTTGCGCAGAAAGATAGTGGAGCAATATCAGAAAGGTGTTACCCAGCGAAAAATTGCAAAGACTTTGCATCTATCATCATCAACTGTGCATAACATCATCCGAAGATTCAGAGAATCTGGAACAATCTCTGTGTGTAAGGGTCAAGGCCGTAAAACCATACTGGATGCCCGTGATCTCCGGGCCCTTAAACGACACTGCACCACAAACAGGAATGCTACTGTAAAGGAAATCACAGAATGGGCTCAGGAATACTTCCAGAAACCATTGTCAGTGAACACAATCCACCGTTCCATCCGCCGTTACCAGCTGAAACTCTACAGTGCAAAGAAGAAGTCATTTCTAAGCAAGATCCACAAGCTCAGGCGTTTTCACTGGGCCAGGGATCATTTAAAATGGAGTGTGGCAAAATGGAAGACTGTTCTGTGGTCAGACGAGTCACGATTCGAAGTTCTTTTTGGAAATCTGGGACGCCATGTCATCCGGACCAAAGAGGACAAGGACAACCCAAGTTGTTATCAACGCTCAGTTCAGAAGCCTGCATCTCTGATGGTATGGGGTTGCATGAGTGCGTGTGGCATGGGCAGCTTGCATGTCTGGAAAGGCACCATCAATGCAGAAAAATATATTCAGGTTCTAGAACAACATATGCTCCCATCCAGACGTCATCTCTTTCAGAGAAGACCCTGCATTTTTCAACAAGATAATGCCAGACCACATTCTGCATCAATCACAACATCATGGCTGCGTAGGAGAAGGATCCGGGTACTGAAATGGCCAGTCTGCAGTCCAGATCTTTCACCTATAGAGAACATTTGGCGCATCATAAAGAGGAAGGTGCAACAAAGAAGGCACAAGACGATTGAACAGTTAGAGACCTGTATTAGACAAGAATGGGAGAGCATTCCTATTTCTAAACTTGAGAAACTGGTCTCCTCGGTCCCCAGACGTCTGTTGAGTGTTGTAAGAAGAAGGGGAGATGCCACACAGTGGTGAAAATGGCCTTGTCCCAACTTTTGGGGGATTTTTGACACCATGAAATTCTGATTCAACATATTTTTCCCTTAAAATGGTACATTTTCTCAGTTTAAACTTTTGTTCCGTGATTTATGTTCTATTCTGAATAAAATATTAGAAGTTGGCACCTCCACATCATTGCATTCAGTATTTATTCTCGATTTGTATAGTGTCCCAACTTTTTTGGAATCCGGTTTGTATTTATCTGTGATATAATCGCAGTTACAAGCCAGTGAGTGACTGCGTGGCACACAGACAGTACTGTGTGCACACCATTCATACAGGGTGTCACAGACAATACCTAGCAGATAAAAATAATTCAATTTATATTATTTATCTGTGATATAATCGTATTTGCAAGCCAGTGAGGGACTGTCTAGCCACAGGCAGTACTGTGTGCACACCAACCATACAGGGTGTCACAGACAATACCTTGCAGATAAAAATAATTCAATTTATATTATTTCTCTGTGATATAATCGCAGTTGCAAGCCAGTGTGTGTCAGGCCCACACAGACTGTACTGTGCCCACTGCCCACCACTTATATAGGGTGGCACAGTACCTTGCACGCATAGTACCACTTATCTAAAAAAAGATATGACAGGCAGAGGCAGGCCACCCCGCAGGGGCCATCGTGGTTGTGGTGCTGTGATTTCCACTGGCCCTGGAATAATGCCCAGTGTTCAGAGGCCACGTACCCTGAACCCAATAAATTCGGAGAAAATAGTTGACTGGCTTACACAGGACGCCCAATCTTCAACAGCTTCCGCTAAGAACCTTGACGCACAATCCTCCTCCAGCTCAGCTTTGGTAACCTGCTCTCAAGTTACCACTCTCCCGCCTGCCGCCACCACCACCACTACCACCACAGCCACTACAGCCGCTTCACTGTCGTAATGGTTTGTTTATTCGACAATGGCTAATCAATTCGACACACGTATAGGGACGTAACAGGGATTAAACTGATAGGAATAGTACTAGTTAAGACACCACTCATTGAGGGTGTCACAGCACATTGCTCCGTGCACGCGCAGTGCCCCAACTTGGAAGTAAGAGGAACGACCAAGCTTCTTTTTCCATCTCCCGGTTCCTAAAATCAATTCAGTTTTGTGTATCAGAGTTTGGTCTGTCACTGTGAAAGCAGTTGAAGGTACCCGGCCTAAATTTTTTTTGACAAAAGGCAATCCCTGATATGGAACGTCACAGGGATTAAACTGATGAGAATAGTACTACAGAAAATACCACTCATATCGGGTGTAACAGTAAATTGCACGGCGCAGACGCAGTGACTGTGGATTAAAACAAAGGGGAGGGAGCCAGCGTTTTTTTAACCATCTCCCCGTTCGAAAAATCAATTCAATAAATGGACCCCAGATTGGGGACGTAACAGGGATTAAACTGATGAGAAGAGAACTACAGAAAATACCACTCATATCGGGTGTGACAGTAAATTGCACGGCGCAGACGCAGTGACCGTGGATTAAAACAAAGGGGAGGGAGCCAGCGTTTTTTTTACCATCTCCCCGTTCGAAAAATCTATTCAATTCACCTTTCGGGGACCCTTCGTGTTGTACGTGGCTGGGTGGAGGAAGAAACCCTCAATGATATCAACGGGACATGGCTAGCTTGGTATCCAACCTTGTGCAAATGGGGAGTTTGCGCTTGGGCAAATAGACTGTTTGCGGTTGTTTGTGGTGCATTAAAAGGAGAGTTTGGTCTGTCAATGTCTGTGAAGCGGGCGTAACCCTTACACTACCTGATCGATACAACCTGATCGTATACACACACTAGATTTTAAACCACGTTGTTCAAATAAATTTAGGATTGTTAGGTGATTTATGCCCTTTATGGATTAAAACCCAACTCTGCGTCAAGTATGTAATTTTCCTTGGGAGTTTTGCCATGGATCCCCCTCCGGCATGCCACAGTCTAGGTGTTAGTCCCCTGAAACAACTTTTCCATCACTACTGTGGCTAGAAAGAGTCCCTGTGGGTTTTAAAATTCGCCTGCCTATTGAAGTCTATGGCAGTTCGCCCGGTTCACCCGTTCGCGAACATTTGCAAATATTCGCGTTCGCCGTTCGCGAATGGAAAATTTTACGATCGCGACATCTCTATACCCAATATGTCTGTTTTTCTTTTTTTTTCATTTTTTTTTCAATTTCCGTAGAAGGCAAGCCCTGAAGCCTATGTAAGGCATCGGGCACTGCCGCGTGGGGAACCGATGGAGATGCGGAGGGCATGCATACCCTCTGCAAACCCTCTGCATTCCGCTGTCAGCTTTGACCGTGGTATACAAGGGGTTTACACGCCAGCATCCGTGTCTTCACCTATGCAGCAGGGGCCCGGCTGTCAGTGACTGCAGGGTCCGTGCCGCTGATCGGGCGATATACGGCGCTGGTCTTTAAGTCACCAGCGCCATACATATTCGGCGGGGTTCCTTAAGGTGTTAATATGGAGACCTTAAAGGATAAGTGTCACACTTAGACCCTATTTTCAATTTTCATATATGTAGTTACTAATAACATGATATTCCAGAATCAGTTACTATTAGACTGACTTACCCCATATTTAATAAGATTCAACCCTTAACAACCAGTCTGCATAAAACTGCAATTTCACTATTCAGTTAAGATGGCCGCCACTGCCCTCACTAGCCAGTAACAATAGCCCCCAAAAAGGGTCACTAACCACAGCCCTCCCCCTAAAGGGTTAATCTCCTGCAGCACAAAGGGGTCCTCTTACAACACGTTGCTTTCATTTATACACTGAGCAGACGGCAGATCTCCCTTGCCTGGTCTTCGCTGCTTCTACTCTGCATTCTCCAGCTCTGCTGAGTGAGGGAGCGTCTGCCAAGCGCAGGGACAGGGAGAAGTGCACACAGCGCAGGCACTGTTATCAGCTGCTGGGGAGGACCTGGCTTTAATCATTTACTTACAGTCCCTGGCTGTCTGTAATCTGACCTTGCACGCTGTGCTTCTCCATCCTCCGTCCTTGAACACATAGACGACCATGCATAGCAACCTGATTTTAAGCACAGGTAAAAGCAGGCAGTACAGGGAACAAAACTGTGGAATTAAGGGGTAATTGAGTACACAGTGAAAAGTTGAAATAGGGCCACCAAGGTGATATTAATCACCACAATCCAATACTCCCAAAAAAAAAAGATGACAGTTATACTTAAAATATAATGCTTCCTAGATTATGTTAATGGTGTACTCCAGAACTGGACATATGCACTTAGGGTAAAGCCTGAAGCATATATTTATATTGCAGTTCTTCTTTGCATACAGCTGGAATAAGTCACATATAGCAGTGCATGCATTTGAATCCAACAGAATTAAAATCCAACTGAATTAACAGTTGTTAAGGCTTATATGAGGGGTTTATTAAGTAATAAGATTAGCTATTGGAAGAAAATAAAGGGTATAGAAATTAAAAAGTTGGAAAAAGAATTAATAAGGGCAAAAAATATGTGTATGTGTAACCCAAATAAATTGAATCTAGATAAATGGGAAACAGGATTAAAAAGTATGAGTGATCAACAAATGGAGAGAGCCCAGGCATCTATGTTCTTCAAAGGGTGAACTACTATACAGAAGGTAAGACGTCTGGAAGTGTATTAGCAAATGTTATTAAAAATCAAAAAAGA
Organism: Bufo gargarizans; assembly: GCF_014858855.1. Classification (NCBI taxonomy): domain Eukaryota; kingdom Metazoa; phylum Chordata; class Amphibia; order Anura; family Bufonidae; genus Bufo; species Bufo gargarizans. The sequence goes on from NC_058083.1 coordinate 208,025,220, forward strand.
ATAAAAGAATTTCAAGGACAAGTAGTTAAAGATCCAAAAATGATAGTGGAAGTGTTTAAGGAGTATTATCAAAAACTATATAGGTCCAAGATAAAATATAATAAAGAAGAGCTTTAAAGCCATTTGAATATGATTACATTCAAGAAGACTAGAAAAGCTACAATTTAGGGGGAAATTGTGTGACATGTTCTTGCCTCCACCAGTAGTCTACAACTTAACTCATGCACTGTTGCAAGTGACGTTTTCTAAAAGCAGGATCATTATGATATTTTCTGGAGATGTATTGCTTCTTCTTCAAGTTAAGTTCTTCAAGCCTGGCATGTACACTGTTTGTTCCTTAACCTTCCAATGTCATTATGACCCTGATGAAATGATGCCTGCACAGATATCTCACTTGGTACTTGGAACCACTACAGAGATATCAAAAGCTTTTTTATATGAGCGAGCAATTTTCAATCACACCCTTAAACCACCACATAGCCACTATTGTCATTCCACTTTCATTCACAAAATACAGGACTCTGTCACATGGTCCCTACCACCAATAGGAAGAATTTTCGCATAGCTGACTCTGGAGATAGAAAGGGGATTGAAAGTCCTACCCCATATATCGCAACCAACTGTAAGTGCTATACTAAGCATGGCTTTAGATCAAATACACCATTTAAGCGGCCTGGCTGCAAAGTCCCCAACTTATAAATCCACTCAACCTCCCGTTTGTTGATTCTAGCAATCTGGTCTCCACCCCGCCAGTGTGGTTTAACCAGTTCTATGCCCATGAACTTCAAAACCTTAGGATTTTTTTGGTGCAATTTTTTTACATTTAATGAAACACTATGGGTTTCAAGGCCCTTTTTTATATTTTGAGACTTTTTCTTTTCATTTTTTCTACAAGATTTGTGTAGGTGGGCTTGAAAATGGGAGTGGTGGCAATTTAGAAATCATGTCCTGATTTTTCAGCTCATTCTCTAGCTTTTGTTATTCTGCTGGCTGCTCACACACCTGGGTTCCTATGGCAACTCACTCTACAGCAAGGGCAGAGAAGAGCGGTTAAAAACAAACTGCTCCAACTTGCTCACTTCACTGGCGGTTGCCATCTTCAAACAGGTGTAGTTGAAAATCTATAAATCCTACAGCGTAAGGCTTTATAGTGTGAGAATCACAAGACCCAGACATACATTTTTAAGCATAATATGTCTCTGAAATATTAGAAATAAAGGCACAGTCGCAGTTTAGAAATTGCCTTTCAAATTTGAGGTGGCTAGAGTGGAGTTCCAATGAATGTCAATGGACAGCGTGAGTTGCAAACAAATGATCATATTGTGAAAACTATCAGGACTATGGCTTAACATTTTGATATAAGATTTGTGTAGGTGGGCTTGAAAATGAGGGAGTGGTGGCAGTTTAGAAATCATGTCCTGATTTTTCAGCTCACACACTAGCTTTTCTCAGCTCCCATTCTAGTTTTGAACATTCCGCCATTCATTCCTATGGGACCAATTTTACAACAAAAAACGCTGACATTTCGTGAACCATTCAGCGAAACATTCCACAAAGTAATAGCACACCAATCGGGAAGAATACGCACGTTTTGGTATATTACTGTCTATGTAGTGTAAAAAACTGTGGGAGGAGTAAGGGTGACAAATTTGGTGATAATAATAAGAATATATATGCAAGATAACAGTAATTTGTCTTGCCATGCAAGAACACTTAATTACAGAAGCCCCAAAAATAGAATTAAAGAATTTGATTTAGAAGAAATTAATATAGTAGTGAAATCTGCAAAGGATATAAATGATGGCCTTCCCTTTAAGATACTGTTGCAAGAAAAAGTATGTGAACACTTTGGAATGATATACATTTCTGTAAAAATTGGTCATAGAATGTGATCTGATCTTCATCTAAGTCACAACAATAGACAATCACAGCCTGCTTAAACTAATAACACACAAAGAATTAAATGTTACCATGTTTATATTGAACACACCATGTAAACATTCACAGTGCAGGTAGAAAAAGTATGTGAACCCTTGTATTTAATAACTGGTTGAACCTCCTTTGGCAGCAATAACTTCAACCAAACGTTTCCTGTAGTTGCAGATCAGACGTGCACAACGGTCAGGAGTAATTCTTGACTATTCCTCTTTTGCCGTTGTTTCAGTTCAGCAATATTCTTGGGATGTCTGGGGTGAACCGCTTTCTTGAGGTCATGCCACAGCATCTCAATCGGGTTGAGGTCAGGACTCTGATTGGGCCACTCCAGAAGGCGTATTTTCTTATGTTTAAGCCATTCTGTTGTTGATTTACTTCTATGCTTTGGGTTGTTGTCCTGTTGCAACACCCATCTTCTGTTGAGCTTCAACTGGTGAACAGATGGCCTTAAGTTCTCCTGTAGAATGTCTTGATAAACTTGGGAATTCATTTTTCCTTCGATGATAGCAATCCGTCCAGGCCCTGACGCAGCAAAGCAGCCCCAAACCATGATGCCCCCACCATTATACTTCACAGTTGGAATGAGGTTTTGATGTTGGTGTGCTGTGCCTCTTTTTGTCCACACATAGTGTTGTGTGTTTCTTCCAAACAACGTAATTTGGGTTTCATCTGTCCACAGAATATTTTGCCAGTACTGCTGTGGAACATCCAGGTGCTCTTGTGCAAACTGTAAATGTGCAGCAATTTTTTTTGGACAGCAGTGGCTTTCTCTGTGGTATCCTCCCATGAAATCCATTCTTGTTTAGTGTTTTACGTATCGTAGATTCTCTAACAGGGATGTCAGCATATGCCAGAGACTTTTGTAAGTCTTTAGCTGACACTCTAGGATTCTTGTTCACCTCATTGAGCAGTCTGCACTGTGCTCCTGCAGTCATTTTTACAGGACGGCCACTCCTAGGGAGAGAAGCAGCAGTGCTGAACTTTCTCCATTATATACAATTTGTCTTACCGTGGACTGATGAACAGCAAGGCTTTTGGAGATACTTTTATAACCCTTTCCAGCTTTATGCAAGTCAGCAATTCTTAATAGTAGGTCTTCTGAGAGCTCTTTTGTGAGAGGCATCATTCACATCAGGCAATGCTTCTTGTGAAAAGCAAACCCAGAACTGGTGTGTGTTTTTTATAGGGCAGGGCAGCTGTAACCTGCACCAATCTCATCTCATTGATTGGACTCCAGTTGGCTGACACCTCACTCCAATTAGCTCTTGGAGATGTCATTAGTCTAGGGGTTCACATACTTTTTCCACCTGCACTGTGAATGTTTACATGGTGTGTTCAATAAAAACATGGCAACATTTAATTCTTTGTGTGTTATTAGTTTAAGCAGACTGTGATTGTCTATTGTTGTGACTTAGATGAAGATCAGAACACATTTCATGACCAAATTGTGCAGAAATCCATATCATTCCAAAGGGTTCACATACTTTTTCTTGCAACTGTATATAAGGTATTGGGGAAGGAGTTGTTGCCGATGTTGCCGGAGACTTTGGGGGGCTAATAGAATGGGTAAACTTTCAGAGACAATGGAGGAGGCAACAATTATAGTCTTACCCAAAGAAGATAAAGACCCTATGGAACCAGATGCGTATAGGCCAATATTAATTACAAAAGTCTTGGCAAATAGGTTAGGGAAAGTAATAAGTGACATAATTAATTAGGACCAAACTGGGTTTATTGCAGGGAGGAATTTCAGACCAATATTGGAATTTTTAATGTTTCTTTGGGAGGTGCAGAGCGGGAAGGAAACAATATTTTTTCTTTTAGATGCAGTTAACTTTTGGCTTTTGACTGTATGGAATGGGAGTATTTATGGGCTGTACTTAGGTCTTTTAGCTTTGGGGAGAATTTTATAAATTGGATCCAAAGCAGGTGGAGCAGTGAGTGACGTTACTGCTGCCGTCCACTCTGCCTGCTATGGGAGCTTGTTCGTAAGTGCTGTACTAATACAGGGGAACAGGGGAGAGCGCAGCTTTAGTTATACTTATTAACAGGATAAGGATTAATGTTCATAAATACTGCGGTGAGCAGAGGGCCGGTGTATTGGGGGACACTGTTATGAGGGGGATCTGTGGATGACATATAGCAGTGTCATCCACAGATCCCCCCATAACAGTGCCATCCACAGATCCCCCACCCCATAACAATGCCATCCACAGATCCCCCACCCCATAACAATGCCATCCACAGATCCCCCACCCCATAGCAGTACCATACACAGATGCCCCATAACAGTGCCATCCACAGATCCCCCATAACAGTGCCATCCACATATCCCCCATAACAGTGCCATCCACAGATCCCCCATAACAGTGCCATCCACAGATCCCCCATAACAGTTCAATCCACAGATACCCCATAACAGTGTCATCCACAGGTCCCCCATAACAGTGCCATCCACAGATACCCCACATGACAGTGCGTCATGCACAAATCCCCCATAATAGTGTCATGCACACACCACCATTAATTTAAAACCCACCAAAAGCACACCTTTTGGTTAAAAATATTTTGTTTCTTATTTTCCTCCTCAAAAACCTAGGTGCATCTTATAGGCCGGTGCGTCTTATAGGACGAAAAATACGGTAGTTAGTTTATATATACAGTGCTGCCCATAATTATTCATACCCCAGGCAAATTTTGACTATTCTACCAGCAAGTAATTTTTTGATGGGAAATGACATAGGTGTCTCCCAAAAGATAAGACGATGTACAAGAGGCATTATTGTGGGGAAAAAACATTTCTCAGCTTTTATTTACATTTGAGCAAAAAGTGTCCAGTCCAAAATTATTCATACCCTTCTCAATAATCAATAGAAAAGCCTTTATTGGCTATTACAGCAATCAAACACTTCCTATAATTGCAGACCAGCTTTTTGCATATCTCCACAGGTATTTTTGCCCATTCATCTTTAGTAATGAGCTCCAAATCTTTCAGGTTGGAGGGTCTTCTTGCCATCACCCTGATCTTTAGCTCCCTCCACAGATTCTCAATTGGATTCAAGTCTGGACTCTGGCTGGGCCACTCCAAAACATTAATGTTGTTGTCTGCTAACCATTTCTTCACCACTTTTGCTGTGTGTTTTGGGTCATTGTCATGCTGAAATGTCCACTGGTGCCCAAGGCCAAGTTTCTCTGCAGACTGCCTGATGTTGTCGTTAAGAATCCTCATGTATTGCTCTTTTTTCATGGCGCCGTTTACTGTAATTAGGTTCCCTAGTCCATTGGCTGAAAAACACCCCCAAAGCATTAGGTTCCCACCACCATGTTTGACAGTGGGGAAGGTGTTCTTTGGGTTGAAGGCTTCTCCTTTTTTACACCCAATGAAGGAAACATCATTGTGACCAAACAATTAAATTTTTGTTTCATCTGACCATAACACAGAAGACCAGAAGTCTTCTTCTTAGTCCAGATGAGCTTTTGCAAAGGCCAAGCAAGCTTTTGGTCTGCATCCGTGGAACCCAGCAGTGTGCAGTGTCCGTTGGATTGTCTGCCTTGAGACATTGCCACCAGCAGAGCCCAGATTCACCAGGATGGCCTTGGTGGTGATCCTTGGATTCTTTTTCACCTCTCTAACTATCCTCTTGGCCAGCACAGGTGTCACTTTTGGCTTCCGACCACGTCCTCTGAGATTTTCCACTGTGTGGAACATCTTATATTTTTTGCTCAAATGTAAATAAAAGCTGAGAATTTTTTATTTTTTTTCCAAAATAATGCCTCTTGTACATCGTCTTATTATCTTTTGAGAGATACCTATGTAATTTCCCGTCAAAAAATTACTCGCTGGTTGAATAAAAGTAACTTTAAGTAAAAATTTGCCTGGGGTATGAATAATTATGGGCAGAACTGTGTGTATATATATATATTTATATATATATATATATATATATATATACATATATTATATATATATATATGATATACAGATAGTGGGAGATACTTAGTTTAGGCTAGATAGCGATATAGTGTAGCTGTCCATACATACATGCTACATACATAGTGCTGTATGTATGTATGCTACATACATAGATACAAAATGCTGTGATGTCACAAGTTCACAACAATACTTAGTGCACCAATCACTAATAAGTAGTCAGACCTGTTAAAATGTGAAGTTGCACGTATTGCGCCAAAATATTTGCATCATTAGTGCCGATTTCGCAATCGCGAATATATTGGAGCACTCTATCTGCATATAAAGCTATTGTAATGTTCTGCCGTGCCAACCATTTTCTCCAGTCTCAGGAAACTTCTAGCAGCTTGTAAAATTTATCTATAGTGACCCACGCCTGTATTTCGCACACATTACGTGAATATTACATTCTCGATTTTTCGCGATCAAGAAAATAATCTCAAATTCGCAAATTTGCAAATATATGACGAATATTCTACAAAATATTCGAGAACTATCACAAATTCGAATATTGCCCCTGCCGCTCATCACTAGTGTTTATATCACAGCAGATGTAATAGATATGTTGAATTAAATGTTCTCCTTTTGGTGAGTAGACTTAGGGGGAAGACTAATATATCAGTCAAAGGTAGTCAGACACACAGGTTTGTGAGACCACCAAACGGGGTGCCCGCGGTCGAGTAGTAACACCCCACTACTCAAGGAAATATAATAGCAATATATGGAAGACTGGGCACACCTCAAGATATTAAGCCATACATTTATTTATTAAAACAGTCATACACCAGTATCTATAAAATAAATAATAAATAAATATGACGGTGCAATCATTAAAATCACCAATAGTCCTTAATAGCAGCGAATATACTAGTTCATTAATAGAAATGCACTATTCATTATTCCAAATGTTAGGTAAAAATGCGCAGCAGCGCAGATGAACTTGGGTAGCTCGATCAAAGTAGCAGAAGTAATCGACCACATTTACTGGAAACAATGTCCTTTAGAAGTCAACAGCACTAGTTCAGCAACAAATCCGAATGCAAGATAGCTGTAAGTTCGTATCGCTAATGGGCAACTTTGTACCTCCTTTATAGCGCACACAGTGAAGCTGTTCAAATACCGAAACAAACTAATATACAGCGGCGTCCCGCTGCATATAGATCTCAGCGGCGTCCCGCTAATATAACTGTATAATAGGCTTGGGCACACCGACCTCAGTGTCGGAACGGTCTTACCCACTTGGTGCGACCCCGGCCATCCTGCAGTGTTCTATGGAGTTTTCCTTTCGCCCCACAGGGTTTGGTTTGCCGCGTGGTAGATCAGCGCACGTGAGTCCGCCGTTTTGGCTTCGGACCCGATGTAATGATGCTTTCCACGCGGACCTTCAGCAGACGTTCGGCACCGGTCTTTATCCTATACGTAGTGCACTACTTGTTAGAAAGATGGGGGGGGTCTGACCAGACGCGTTTCGGGGTTGGAGTATCCCCTTCTTCAGTGGTAATCAGACCCCCCCCCCCCCATAAAGCTCTTTTATATGGTGGAGAGGCTAGAGTTAAAACCCGGCATGGATCATCAAACCGGAAATACTCTCAATTTTTTGTTTTTTGTTTTCAACATATAAGTGTCATTTTGCCCCTTCTCGTATACCAAATATCCAGCATAGTCATTACTTCTTTGCTGGTTCCTCCACTCTTTGATTATTCGTACATTTTTAATTGGATCTGTGATTTTGTCCTTGCTTTATAAACCGCAGCTTAAATTGCTGCGATATATGTGCGCTTTCTGCTGCTAATAGTTGTCTTAATTACGTGAGTGCCTTCAAGGCACTCACGTATTCCGGATGGAGGGTCCTGCATAGGTAGTGGGACTAAGTATAATATGAAATAATAACTCTAAAAATTCTAATTCCATGACGAATTATTTATGTCATCATTCAGATATAATTGTTCTTAGTGTATATAGCGTTTTGAATATGCATATATTAAGATTATTGTATTAGGGAATTGAGTCCCGAACTTTTTATATATTTTTAGATTTCATACAGATATATATGTTTTTATTTTTATTTTCAAGTTTATATATACTGTCTTCTAAACTGTTTTACCTTAACAGGTTTGTGTTAAATTCGTTTAACTTTTAGTCCAAGATATAAAACCAAATATCCAGCATAGTCATTACTTCTTTGCTGGTTCCTCCACTCTTTGATTATTCGTACATTTTTAATTGGATCTGTGATTTTGTCCCTGCTTTATAAACCGCAGCTTAAATTGCTGCGATATATGTGCGCTTTCTGCTGCTAATAGTTGTCTTAATTTTTTCAAGGCGATTATATCTTGGACTAAAAGTTAAACGAATTTAACACAAACCTGTTAAGGTAAAACAGTTTAGAAGACAGTATATATAAACTTGAAAATAAAAATAAAAACATATATATCTGTATGAAATCTAAAAATATATAAAAAGTTCGGGACTCAATTCCCTAATACAATAATCTTAATATATGCATATTCAAAACGCTATATACACTAAGAACAATTATATCTGAATGATGACATAAATAATTCGTCATGGAATTAGAATTTTTAGAGTTATTATTTCATATTATACTTAGTCCCACTACCTATGCAGGACCCTCCATCCGGAATACGTGAGTGCCTTGAAGGCACTCACGTAATTAAGACAACTATTAGCAGCAGAAAGCGCACATATATCGCAGCAATTTAAGCTGCGGTTTATAAAGCAAGGACAAAATCACAGATCCAATTAAAAATGTACGAATAATCAAAGAGTGGAGGAACCAGCAAAGAAGTAATGACTATGCTGTATATTTGGTATACGAGAAGGGGCAAAATGACACTTATATGTTGAAAACAAAAAACAAAAAATTGAGAGTATTTCCGGTTTGATGATCCATGCCAGGTTTTAACTCTAGCCTCTCCACCATATAAAAGAGCTTTATGGTGGGGGGGTCTGATTACCACTGAAGAAGGGGATACTCCAACCCCGAAACGCGTCTGGTCAGACCCCCCCATCTTTCTAACGAGTAGTGCCGGTGCCGAACGTCTGCTGAAGGTCCGCGTGGAAAGCATCATTACATCGGGTCCGAAGCCAAACCGGCGGACTCTACCACGCGGCAAACCAAACCCTGTGGGGCGAAAGGAAAACTCCATAGAACACTGCAGGATGGCCGGGGTCGCACCAAGTGGGTAAGACCGTTCCGACACTGAGGTCGGTGTGCCCAAGCCTATTATACAGTTATATTAGCGGGACGCCGCTGAGATCTATATGCAGCTGGACGCCGCTGTATATTAGTTTGTTTCGGTATTTGAACAGCTTCACTGTGTGCGCTATAAAGGAGGTACAAAGTTGCCCATTAGCGATACGAACTTACAGCTATCTTGCATTCGGATTTGTTGCTGAACTAGTGCTGTTGACTTCTAAAGGACATTGTTTCCAGTAAATGTGGTCGATTACTTCTGCTACTTTGATCGAGCTACCCAAGTTCATCTGCGCTGCTGCGCATTTTTACCTAACATTTGGAATAATGAATAGTGCATTTCTATAAATGAACTAGTATATTCGCTGCTATTTAGGACTATTGGTGATTTTAATGATTGCACCGTCATATTTATTTATTATTTATTTTATAGATACTGGTGAATGACTGTTTTAATAAATAAATGTACTATATGGCTTAATATCTTGAGGTGTGCCCAGTCTTCCATATATTGCTAGAAGACTAATATATGGTGTACGATTGCGTTATATATGATGGGTCTGATACATTTGCCAAATTTTATTTATTGTTCAAAATTCAACAATGGTGATACCTAAGAGTATTTTTAAGGTATTTGATGAAATAACTAGAGGGTTTATTTAATGGGGGGGGATAGGAAGGGGGGAATTAGAAAGGAAATACTACAATTACCGGGGAAAGAAGGTGGATTGGCTTTACCATATTAGTACACTTATTATTTGGTTGCACAACTTGCTCACATAAATAAATTTGAGATACAGTACAGACCAAAAGTTTGGACACACCTTCTCATTCAAAGAGTTTTCTTTATTTTCATGACTATGAAAATTGTAGATTTACACTGAAGGCATCAAAACTATGAATTAACACATGTGGAATTATATACATAACAAAAAAGTCTGAAACAACTGAAAATATGTCATATTCTAGGTTCTTCAAAGTAGCCACCTTTTGCTTTGATTACTGTTTTGCACACTCTTGGCATTCTCTTGATGAGCTTCAAGAGGTAGTCACCTGAAATGGTCTTCCAACAGTCTTGAAGGAGTTCCCAGAGATGCTTAGCACTTGTTGGCCCTTTTGCCTTCACTCTGCGGTCCAGCTCACCCCAAACCATCTTGATTGAGTTCAAGTCCGATGACTGTGGAGGCCAGGTCATCTGGCACAGCACCCCATCACTCTCCTTCATGGTCAAATAGCCCTTACACAGCCTGGAGGTGTGTTTGGGGTCATTGTCCTGTTGAAAAATAAATGATGGTCCAACTAAACGCAAACCGGATGGAATAGCATGCCGCTGCAAGATGCTGTGGTAGCCATGCTGGTTCAGTATGCCTTCAATTTTGAATAAATCCCCAACAGTGTCAACAGCAAAGCACCCCCACACCATCACATCTCCTCCTCTATGCTTCACGGTGGGAACCAGGCAAGTAGAGTCCATCCGTTCACCTTTTCTGCGTCGCACAAAGACACGGTGGTAGGAACCAAAGATCTCAAATTTGGACTCATCAGACCAAAGCACAGATTTCCACTGGTCTAATGTCCATTCCTTGTGTTCTTCAGCCCAAACAAGTCTCTTCTGCTTGTTGCCTGTCCTTAGCAGTGGTTTCCTAGCAGATATTCTACCATGAAGGCCTGATTCACACAGTCTCCTCTTAACAGTTGTTCTAGAGATGTGTCTGCTGCTAGAACTCTGTTTGACATTGACCTGGTCTCTAATCTGAGCTGCTGTTAACCTGCGATTTCTGAGGCTGGTGACTCGGATGAACTTATCCTCCTCAACAGTTTTTGTGACTGCACTTTCAAAGTTTTCCCAATTTTTTGGACTGACTGACCTTCATTTCTTAAAGTAATGATGGCCACTAGTTTTTCTTTACTTAGCTGCTTTTTTCTTGCCATAATACAAATTCTAACAGTCTATTCAGTAGGACTATCAGCTGTGTATCGATCTGACTTCTCCACAACGCAACTGATGGTCCCAACCCCATTTATAAGGCAAGAAATTCCACTTATTGAACCTGACAGGGCACACCTGTGAAGTGAAAACCATTTCAGGTGACTACCTCTTGAAGCTTATCAAGAGAATGCCAAGAGTGTGCAAAGCAGTAATCAAAGCAAAAGGTGGCTACTTTGAAGAACCTAGAATATGACATATTTTCAGTTGTTTCACACTTTTTTGTTATGTATATAATTCCACATGTGTTAATTCATTGATGCCTTCAGTGTGAATCTACAATTTTCATAGTCATGAAAATAAAGAAAACTCTTTGAATGAGAAGGTGTGTCCAAACTTTTGGTCTGTACTGTACATTGGGAAATAAGGTAATGCACGATTCGATATTTGAGGTGTTGGAAACAGGATATTTAAGTAGGAAAAGTTGGGTAAACTTAGTATTGTTTATGATAAATAATATATAGAAGGAGCTAAAAGGTACTATGGGGATAAAGGGTTATTTAAAATTAACTCCCTTATGGACTAATGTTTATTTATAGGAGACAAAAAATTTAACAATATGTCAATTGGGAACAAAAAGGTGCAAGTGAAGTAAGTCAAATATTTGAAGGAGAGATAATAAAATAATTTGGTAATTTGGTAAGGGAATATGAGATTTCACATAAAGACTTTTATAAGTATTTACATCTGAAATTCGGGAATCATCACTTACTCCAGAAAGATACAAGAATGTAGAGGATCAAGAATTTAAGAACTTAAGTGTATAAGGTGGTATTGAGTGAAAAAAGTAATAGTGTAAAGGTAAATTCAAGGAGTAAATGGGAAAAGGAAGTCCGTATAATGGAGGATAAAGTATGGGTAGATGAAATTGGGTCCCCTTGGAGAGTGTCTTTTAAGGCTTCCCACAGAATTTCACAATTTTTTGTTGTTGCATAGATTGCATCGCTCTCCAGCTCAGCTAAAGAGAATGGGGCTGAGAGGAACAGATGAGTGCCTAAGGCTACTTTCACACTAGCATTTTCAATTCCGCTATTGAGATCCATCATAGGATCTCAATATTGGATTAAAACACTTCAGTTTTGTCCCCATTCATTGTCAATGGGGACAAAACTGAACTGAACAGAACGGAATGCTCCAAAATGCATTCCATTCTGTTTAGTTGCGTTCCCATACCGGAGAGCAAACCGCAACATGTTGTAGTTTGCTTTCTGTCCTGGGATGCAGAGCAAGACAGCATGACCCACAATGCAAGTCAATAGGGATGGATCCGTTTCTGACACAATACAAAACGAATCCGTCCCCCATTGACTTTTAATGGTGTTCATGATGGCTATATAAGACATAATACAACCAGATGCATTGCGGTTGTATTATTGTAACAGAAGGTTGCAGATCAATGACGAATCCGCAAAAAATGCTAGTGTGAAAGTAGCCTAAGGTGTAAATAACTTGCAGGGTTGATACATTTGTTATGGAGATGCCCAAAACCGTTCAGATACTGGTGTGAAATAATTGCAACAGTTAATAAAGTGTATGACTATAAAATTGAAAGGTATCCAATTGTATGCATTTTGGGTACCTTGAGACATTTAAGAATATCAAAGAGAAATAAATTAGTGATTGGAAAGGTATTGTTTCAAGCTAGATTATTGATTCTGAAGAAATTGAAAATAGCAGAACCACCTACATGTTTAGAATGGAAAAATATGTTAGATGAAGTGATAAAAAAAAAAAAGAAAATGTTATATATCAATTTTTTTTATCTGTGCCTTCCTTGTCTCGAGGGGTGGGAGAGGGGATAGGGTAGAGGGAAGGAAAAGGGGGATTTTGTTTTATATGTATACTATGTATTTGATGACAAAAATCCCTAATCTGAGTGAATCAGAAGTGATATTATTGTTTGATGGTATATATATGTATAGAAAAAATCTAACTGAATTACTTTGAGTTTCAACCAGTTAGCATTGTAAGATTTATGTATTTATTTTTCAGTCATATAGGTATATAATTTGTTATTATTTTAGTGACCTAATACAATATGCTACTAGCAAAGTCAGATCTTGCCATAACTAACATACAGTATCAGCTGTTATTATCATCAGCATGGACAGCTTGTCAGGTAAGGAAGGAAATGTGGATTTTGTAGCTTGGAGGAGCCAAAACCTGACTGGCCCCAGAATTGGAGAATCAAAATGTCTCTTACAAGACCACACATGATGTTGGAATACAATATTATTATTATTATTATGATGATGTAGTAGTATTAATAGGTAAATACCGATCTAGATCCTTACTGTAACTTGTCTATTAACCCTTTCAAGACTGTTGATTTTCCTTATTTTTTTTCTTCATTTTTATTTTTTACCTCCCAACCTTTTTCATGAACGTAGCCGTATGAGGGCTTGTATTGATGTACTTTATAATGGCACAATTTACAGTTGCATATAATTTGTAGTGTTGATCACGAATACTCGAATCGCGAATATTAATCGTGAATATTGGCACTTTGCGAATTTGCGAATATTTATAATTAGGGATATATATTTGTAATTTCGAATATTCTAGATAATTTTTTTTCATCAGTAAGAAGGGAGTTCTTGCTTATGGGACAAAGAGAATGCTGCAATGTCTTTGTCTGAGCTTAGCAACATCCCTAGCAACCAATAGGAAAGTTGCCTACCCCTTACTATATAAGAAACTCCCTAGCAGCCATTTCCTACAGTTTTTTAAAGTTCTGAGAGAGAAAGCAGTGTCATTGCTGTGCTCTGTGCATTCCACACTTTATTAGATAGATAGCTTATATATATAATACAGATAGTGTAGGTTATACCCTGATATAGTTTAGCTGTTGTAGTGCAGTGTATTAGGTAGTGTGATGGGTTCTGCTGTCCATACATACATGCAGACCTGCTAAACTGTGAAGTTTCACGTAGTGCGACAAAATATTTGTATCATTAGTGCCGATTAGCACAATCGCATGTATATTGGCGCACTCTTACTGCATATAAAGCCATTTTTATGTTCTGCTGTGCCAACCATTTTATCCAGTCTCAGGAAACTTCTAGCAGCTTGGAAAATGTAGCAAAAGTGACCCACGCCTGTATTTCTCATGCATTACGCGAATATTACATTGCCAATTTTTCGGAATCAAGAAAATAATCTGAAATATCATGAATTCGAATATAGCCCCTGCCGCTCAACACTAATAATATGGTGGAAAGTGGGATAAAAATCCAATGGGGGGGAATTATAAAAAAAAAATACCATTGATTTTTTTACACCGTTTTCTATAAGTAAGTGACCTTTTTTTTAAAAAAACTTTGGAAAAAACAAATTTTTATTTTCCATTGCGATATTTTGACCCCCATAACTTTTTTTTTTTTTTATGTGTGTGGAGCTGTGTGAGGGCTATTTCTTTTTTTGCAAGACGATCTGTACTTTTCATTGATACCATTCTGGTGTGCATATGACTTTTTGATCAATTTTTATTTAATTTTTTGTGGGAGGTGAAGAGACCAAAAACGGCAAATTGGCGTTTTTAGTTTTTTCCTTTTGGCCGTTTGCCATACGTGATAAATATTTTTATATTTTAAAAGCACAGGCATTTTTGCATGTGTCGATGTCCGTGATATTAATTTTTTATGTATCTTTATTTTTGAAGAAGGTGGATTGATTAGAATATTTATATATATTTTTTTATATTTTTAAAAAACGTTTTTCTTTTTTAAAACTTTTTAATAGTTCCCGTATGGAACTATAATAGGCGATCATTAGATTGCTTCTCTAATAGATTCCAATACATTAGCCTTCGAGTCTATTATAATTACACTGTGTTCCTATGGAGCCCTACAACGAGCAGGCTCTCCATGGGAACTAGTGTGCGACAGCCCTGTACCACTCCTGAGAACAGGAGTCGCGTCTTTAAAGTCTCAGATGCATTAGTCACATTTGACCACGGCATCTGAGAAGTTAAATGTATGTGATCGATGTTCTTGTCAATCACATACATTAGTCCCGGGTGCCTGCTGTTTAAAACAGTTGCAAGCAGGAGCCATTTTTAAATACCCAACCGTCGATGTAAATTTACATTGGGCAGTCGGGAAGGAGTTAATTTACGATAGTTTATGAGCAGGTTCAAGACAGAGTTGGTTGATATTAAAGAAGTAAGACAATAACAACAAAATGCTAATAAGAATAGGTACAGTGTGCCAGGGCTACATGCCTGAGCAGACATAGCAATTACTTTGTGAACCACTGGCCTTACAGGAACTGTAGTAATTTTGGCACTTTGCTTTAGTAGGCTTTGTTCACTTTACTCAATGTTATTCATAGATGACAATTGAAGCATATAATACTACTGTATTCTACGCATTCACCCATACCTATTCAGTACCTTTCTTGCTTGACATGGTGTAGCACCTAAGTGACTCTCTTTGAAATGCATTACTGAACATGTTTTCTCATAAAGTGCTAGAAATTATAAATGTCCTTTAAATAAATGATAACTGTAGACCGCCATGCCAATAAAAAAAAAAAATAACTATGAAGCAAAACGTTATATAACATGGAATATTTAAAGTGGACCTCCTATTACAGGAAACTTTTCTTAACCACTTCCCGACTGCCCATTGACTAAAAACGTCCTGGGCGGTCGAGTTTATCTCTGATCGGACATTTTAGAACGTCTCGTTTAGAGATGGCAGCTGCACGATGACAGCAGGGCACTCCAGAAAGAAGGCAGGGATTGTTCCTGGGTGTCCCTATCTTCTAGATCGCTGTATACACAGTGCTGAACGAGAGCTGTGTCTACAAATCAAGAAGCTTGCTGCTTCCTGTCATGTGACCGCCGGAGCTAAGAGAGTGCAGGAGCTGTCGGGTCTTCCATAGACCACGATCATCCCTGCAATGAGGCTGTACAGCAGGCATCCTTAAACTGCGGCCCTCCAGCTGTTGCAAAACTACAACTCCCAGCATTCCCGAACAGCCTACAGGTATCAGCCTACAGCAGGGCATTGTGGGAGTTGTAGTTTTACAACAGCTGGAGGGCCGCAGTTTGAGGATGCCTGCTGTACAGCATAGTATACTGCTGTACAGCCTCTCTGGGGGGTGTATTTCCCCTATAACTGGGGCTACTATGTCAGCCTCAGTTACAGGAGAAATCTATAGTGAAAAAATAAATAAAAGTAAAGTTAATAAAAATAAAAGAAAGTGTTTTATAAAAAAAATAAAAGAAAGTGTCACGTAAAAAAAAATCACCAATTAAGTAATTTAAAAAATGTTAAAAATAGAAAAATAATAGACATATTTGGTATTGCCACCTGCGTGACGGACGGCTCTATAAAAATATGACATGATCTACTCCATCAGGTGAATGCCGTAAAAAAATAAACATTAGCAAAAACAACTTATTTAGTTACCTCAACTCCCAAAAAACATAATGTTAATCGATCAAAAAGTCATATGCACCCCAAGAATGTGTCACCTCATCCTGCAAAAAATAAGCCCCAACACAAGACAATAGCCAGAAAAATGTTAAAAATGGCAACACAAAAACCTGATTGTTTTTTTTTTTTATTCTCTTATTGTGTAAGGGTACTTTCACACTAGCTTTAGAGGAATCCGGCAGGCAGTTACGTTGCAAACATATACCATTTGTTTCCGGATCTGGATGCGGATCCGTTTGACAAATGCATTGAAATACAGTATCTGTCTCTCCGATGTCATGCGGAAAAAAAGGATCGGGTATTTATTTTTTTCACATTTTTAAGGAACTGCGCATGCGCAGACCGGAAAACTGGATCCGTTTTTCTGGAACATTTGGTACCGGGTCCGGCATTAATACAAGTGTTCCGGAATTTTGGCCAGAGAAAATACCGAAGTATGCTGCGGTATTTTCTCCGGCCAAATACAGTAAAAGTGACTGAACTGAAGACATCCTGATGCATACTGAATGGAATGCTTTCCATTCAGAATGCATTAGGACAAAACTGAAGCGTTTTTTTTTTTCGGTATTGAGCCCCTAGGACGGAACTCAATGCCGTAAAACTTTAATGCTAGTATGAAAGCATCCTAAAACTTTTAAAAAATTGACATATTTAGTATTGCCGCATCTGTAACAACTGACTGTACAAAAATATCACATGATCTACCCCATCAAATGAGCAGCGTAAAAAAACAAATACAAATTTAGTCACCTCAACTTCCAAAAAACATGATATCAATCAAGCAAAAAGTCGTATGTAGCCCAAAATGGTAAAAATAAAAACGTCACCTCATTCTGCGAAAAACAAGCCCTCACACAAGACCATAGCCAGAAAAATTTAAAAAATATGTCTCTAAGAAAATGGCAACACAAAAACGTTAAAAAAAAACTAGACATATTTGGTATCGTTGCGTCCGTAACAACTGGATCTACAAAAATGGCAGATGATCTACCCCATCAAGCGAACGGTGTAAAAAAATATAGAAAAATGACACCAAACAGCCTCTCGAAAAATTTGATAAAAAGCTACCAGAAAGTCAAATGTACACCTACAGCTTGTCCTGCAAAAAATAAGCTCAGTCAACAAAAATATTTAAAAGTTACTGTTCTTAAAAACCATGACAGAAAATTCCATGTTAGAAAATCCAGATGTCGCTCCTTCCCTTCTGAGCCCTGGAGTATCCCCAAATAACAGTTTATGACCACAATTTGGGGTGTTACTGTATTCTGGAGAAAATGTCTAGCAAATTGTGAAGGGATATTCTCCTGTTATCTTTTGTGAAAAAGAAAGTTTGGGCCTAAAGCACCATTTTCAATATAATTTTTCATTTTCACAGCCAAGTTATAAATTCTATGAAACACCTGTTGGGTCAAAGTGCTCACTACACCCCTGAACATTTCCTTGGCTGGTGTAGTTCACAAAATGTGGTCACTTTTCACTTTGGGGGTACCTCAGGGTCTCTTTGCCTTCTGAGTGGTATACAACCATATATGGGGTGTTTCTGTAAACTGCAGAATCAGGGTAATAAATACTAAGGTTTGTTTAGTAGTTAACCCTTTATGTGTTACAGGAAAAAAAATATTACATTTCACCTCTATTTTGCTTTAATTCCTGTGGAATACTTAAAGGGTTAACAACATTTATAAAACCAGTTTTGAATAGTTTGAGGGATGTTGTTTTTAAAATGGGGTATTTATGGGTGGTTTCTATTATTTGAGCTCCTCAAAATGACTTCAGAACTGAATTTCTAAAATTGCTTCTAAAATTCGAAATCTTCTAACGTCCTAAAAAAATAAAATTACATTACTAAAATGATGCCAAAATAAAGTAGACATATGGTGAATGTTAATTAATGAGTATTTTATGAGGTATCACTATCTGTCTTAAAAACAGAGAGATTCAAATTTAGAAAACAATGGTTTTTAAAAAAAAAATGTGGGTGTTTTTATAAATAAAGGTGAAGTATATTGACTCAAATTTACCATTAACATGATGTACAATGTGTCACAAGAAAACTATCTCTGAATGTCTTGGATAAGTAAAAGCGTTCCAAAGTTACCACCTAAAGTGACAAAATTAGGCCTGGTCAGGAAGGGGGCAAGTGGCCCGGTCTGGAAGTGGTTAAAGGTTCTCGGTGGTGATGGTTAGGGTGCTGAGACCCCTGTTAGATGAAGGGTCTGCAGGGCCACACAGAGTACTATGTACCTTAAACGGAATCTGTCACCAATAACCCCCCTATTTAACTGTTTGCATAGACATATAAGTGGAAATTTATCAAACTGGAGTAAAGTAGAACTGGCTTAGTTGCCCATAGCAGTCAATCAGATTCCACCTTTATTTTTTCAAAGAAGCTGTTAAAAATTAAAGGTGGAATCTGATTGGTTGCTATGCGCAACTAAGCCAGTTCTATTTTACACCAGTTTGATAAGTATCCCCATATTTTTTCTTAATATGCACATTAAGCCTATGGTGCACTGAGGGTGTCACCATTGCTCTTCTTGCACCCAAATTCCATTCATTGGTTTGCCCAGCCCTTCTCTCACTGCTGTGGAACTGCCTGGCCCTGTCAATTAAGAAAAAGTATCATAACTCAGAAACAGACCCTCAGATCAACAAAAGAAAAACAGCATTTTAATCAGGTGACCCACAGTGATGTGTCTATGTAAACAGTTAGAATTTATTTCCATTTAAGCGCCCTTCTGATTACTAGAGATGGTCTTGCGGTTCTCCCGGCAGTCGTTTCGCGGCTAACTTTGCTCATTCGCGGTTCACAGAACAAGCGAACATATGGCGATATCTACCGGTACCATATTCATTTGCATTGTGCCGAACTTTGACCCATGACACATCCATCAGGTGGGACAGGCAGCCAATTGAGACGTTTCAGCACATGGACACAGCCCCTACTCTATGAATAAACCCGATCTAGCAGCCAATTTACATTCTGTTTTTTGCCAGTGTAGGGAGAGGTTGCTATGTGGAGCAGGGACAGACTGTTAGGGACACCAAACGCTAGCTAATAGGGCCACAAAAGTCCTTTTAAGGACTGGTATAGGTGTTCTATCGATAGGTGTGACATACTGAGGGGTGTGATATACTTATAATATACCTTCTAACATAGAAAGTATAATATAGTGCATTTGTATTGTGCAGCAGTTGTGTGCGGTTCTGCTGAAATACTGCAGCTAGATAGAGGGACAAACGCTATTGGAATAACTAATTGCAACTGGTGTGCTATACCTGTTGCCCCCCCCCCCCCCCCCCAAAAAAAAAACTGATTGAGGGGTGTGATATACCTGTAATATACTTTCTAACATAGAAAGTTTATTCTAGTGTATTTGTATTGTGCAGAAGTTGTGTGAGGTTCTGCTGAGATACTGCAGCTAGATAGAGGGACAAACGGTATTGGAATAACTATTTGCAACTAGTGTGATATACTTGTTGCCCCCCCCCCAAAAAAAAAAATGATTGAGGGGTGTGATATACCTATAATATACCTTCTAACATAGAAAGTATATTATAGTGCATTTGTATTGTGCAGCAGTTGTGTGCGGTTCTTCTGCGATACTGCAGATAGATAGAGGGAAAAACGCTATAGGAATAACTAATTGCAACTGCTGTGATATACCTGTTGCCCCCCTCCAAAATAAAATAAATAAATAAAAAGATTAAGGGTTGTGATATACCTATAATATACCTTCTAACATAGAATGTATATTATAGTGCATTTGTATTGAGCAGCAGTTGTGTGCGGTTCTGCTGAGATACCGCAGCTAGATAGAGGGACAAACGCTATTCAAATAACTAATTGCAACTGTTGTGATATACCTGTTGCCCCCCCAAAAAATGATTAAAGGGTGCGATATACCCGCTTCCACAAAATACTGATTAAAGGGTTTGATATACCAGCTACAAATACGACTCTTCAATAGGGACTTTATCAAAAAGTCATTTAAAAAAATTACAGGCAGAGGAAGAGGCAGGCCATTCCGTAGGGGTGGTAGGGGTCGGGCAGGTGCACCAGGCCGAAGCATAAGTAGGAAGATGGAGAAGGTGCGTGCGATTACGTCAAAGGACGCACCGAAGTTGGTTGAGTGGCTCACTCAGCCTACCGCTTCTGCACCCTCCTCATCCTCTGTATCTGCACCCTCCTCACTCTCTGCGGTGTGCACCCCCAAAGACACCACCACCACCATAGCCCCTCCACTTGTGTCAGAGGAATTATTTTCCCATCTATTCCCAGACCTTACCGATGCACAGCCATTCTTGGCATCGGATCAGGAAGAGGAGGTAGCAATGGCCGCTACCCTGCGATCTGACGACAGTACCCAGATCAGCCCAAGGACGGAGGTCCCTGCTGTTGCTGCCTACTCTGAGATCTCTAATGTCAGTCATGGTTAAGGTGACGATGATGACGTGTCGATGGATGTCATGTGGGTGCCCTGAAGAAAGTAAGAGGAGGGGAGTTCAGAGGGAGAGACAGAGTAGCAAAGAAGGAGTAGAAGGAGGAGAAGCAGGCAGGACTCGCAGTGCACAGGAGGCAAAAAGCAGACTGCAAATGTATCTGGAGCGAGTCATCCACCATGCAAGGTCACAAATGGCGTTCCCAGGACACCGGCACATGGCTCCGTAGTGTGGGCTTTTTTAAACGTGTCAGCTGCTGATAATAGTGTTGCTATCTGCAGCTTGTGCTGTCAACGCATAAGTCGCGGTAAGCCCAACACTCACATAGGGACGACCATCTTAAGAAGGCACCTGGCCTCCCATCACCAAGCCCAGTGGGAGTAACACCGTCAGAACCCACAAAACCACACTCCCGGCGCTCCACGTCCTGCCTCTTCTCCTCTCTCCTCCCATTTGTCCTCCACTCCACCTTCCACCGTGCCGTCGTCATGTTCATCTGTCAAAAGGCAGGCTTCAGTGGCCCAAATGTTCGAACTTAAAAGGTTGATGATGCCGGATAACCCTCTTGCCCAACGGCTGACCGCTGGCTTGTCAGAACTGCCAGCCCTCGAACTACTGCCATATAAACTGGAGGACTCGGAGACCTTTAGAAAATTTGTGGCCATTGGCACACCGCAATGGTAGGTCCCCGGAAGGAAATATATCTCTGAGAAGGGCATCCCAATGCTATAGGGCCATGTTCAGCGGCCGTGTGGATTTGGTGTTACTGCCATGGATTGCATGCAGGCCTGCCTCTTCTTCTCCTCCTCCTACTCCATCCTCCATCTCCTCCTCGTCTGACTCGTCTCTTTCCACTGCTAACGCCTCTTCCGCTGCACCCCCCAAGCTCCCCATAACCTATTCAACTTGCTGGGTGAGACGTTGCTATGCTGTGCTGTGGCTGTTATGCCAAGAGCCACACCGGTCCTGCACTGCTTTAAGCTCTGCGATCACAGGCCGATCAGTGGCTAACCCCACTCAATTTGACAGTTGGTAAAGTGGTGTGCAAGAATGATGCCAATCTGCTGAGCATGCTGAAAACAGAGCAAAATGACACACTACACGTCCTGAACTTAGTCGTGCAGCAATTTATTGCCAAATTCCCCAGAGTCCATGGCTCGCCTTGCTGACGTTCAGCGGCAACACCACCTGCCTGTCAGACATCTTTTTTGTGACTGCTTGACTCTCTGGAATTCCACCTTGTATATGCTTGATAAGCTGCTCCAGCAGAAATGTGCCATTAACGACTACCTGTGCAAACTCTGCAGCGGGACAAGTTCTGGGGAGCTTGGTTTCTTTTCACAGTGCCTGTGGTTGCTTATGCGCGATGAATGCAAACTTCTGTGGCCTTTTGATGAGTTCAAAATCACAGAAATATAGTGGCAAATATGGGGGAACTGCTCAAACCCCAAGCACTGTAGCGTGTTTCTCATTGGAGGAGCAGTACCACCGCATGTGGACCGCAGCAGACGACCATCCCCAGCAAAAAATGCGTACAATGGAGGATGCTGGCGCGGTCCACATGCACCACAAAGACATCCTACACAAAACGGAGCATTGTGCGGATGAAAATATAATTATATAAATCACTGAAAAAAATGCACCAAACTTTTTATATCTTTTGATGAGTTCACCAAACTGGTCAGTCGCAGCCGGGGCGCCATCAGTGATATCGTGATCAGTGACATCGTACCTTACGCCTTTTTTCTGGAGCGTGCATTGCGTCATGTCATTGATCAAGCTGTCGAGGAGCAGGAGCTGGAAGATGAAGAAGTTGCAATGCTGGGGGTGCTACTTCATCTGAAACAAGTTAGCAGGAGTCTGAAGAGAAGTCAGAGGAGGATGGTGCCTGGGGGAAGGAGGAGGAGCAAGAAGAGCAAACTTTAAACTTTTCGGGTATCCCTGGTGTTGTTCGTGGATGGTGGGAGGAGACCGAGGACGACATTCTCCTGGGCGATCTTCATGCTCCAGTGTTTGAAGAGGGACCCCCGTATAAAAAGCATAAATGGAAAGGACCAGTACTGGGTGGCAATGTACTTAGACCCCCAGAATGCAGCATTTCCAAGCCTTGCTGCGGGAGATGCTGCATTCTGCTGTTGCGGGCGCTGGCAGAGGAATTTCCACCCACAAAGAAACAGTTGCGGGTACCAATCCTACCGCTCATGCAAGAAGAGGGTGGTTTGAAGATGTGTTGGTCACTTCGGATATGAGATCATTCTTGCAGCCAATCCATTGACAGCCGCCCTACGGATCCAGCCACAAGGGAACGCCCAGACCGACAGGTGTCCGACTACATCGGGTTAACGGCCGATGTGGACGCTATGATAAGTGAGGAACCCCATGACTACTGGGTGTGCAGGGTTGACCTGTGGCCAGATCTGGCACAATTTGCCATAGAACTGTTGGCTTACCCCCTCGTCCAGTGTCCTGTCCGAAAGGACGTTCAGCACAGCAGGGGGGATTGTGACCGATAAGCACACTTGTGTAGCTCACGACAGTATGAACTACCTCACATTTCAAAAAATAAATGAGGCATGGATCTTGGAGGAATTCAACACCTGTGAAAACCATGTTTAATTGAATTTTCTCATGCCAGCCCACACATATCTGCCACCAAACAGAACAAAGAATGGACCTTGTCTTATGTAAATACAGCGGCATAAAAGGCCTTTTCTGTAAGGTGAATGCCTAATGTTTGGGGCCTGTACTCCACTGGCCTGCAGTAAAATTTATATCCAATGACCGTCTAATATACCTCCAGCCACATAATCACTTGATCTTTTCTGCACGGTAAATAACTAATTGTTGGGGCCTCGGAGGAATTCAACAACTGCGACGACCGCATGTTATCGAATTTTACCTATTATCATTTGGGGTATATTCAAGAGTGTGTATTTCGTTAGCCATGTTTTTAATCCAATTTTATAATTTTAGTTATTTTAAACATATGTATTTGACATGTATTTGTACTGGCTATGGGGATTTGCTCTGGTAGACAGTGGTACCACTGACGAAGGGAAGGAGAGTTCCCGAAACGCGTCTGGGCTGCACATCTGAGAAAGAAGCACCTCCGCACCTTATGCATGGCCATGCAAATAACATCGAAATAGAAGAACATTTGGACAATCAGGACGCAAAGCAAATAATCTGATATCCATTGCTCTTCACTGTTTGGACACAGATCACGCTCGAAATCTCGAGAGACCTTGCACCATCGAACCACAGGAGCTAAGAGCGAGACGCCGGCAGCGTCCCGCGCCGCTCGCCTACCCCTCACGTCCACAAAGACGCCTACGGGATATACTAACGGGAAGGTAGGAAGACTCCATCTGTGGAATGTTATATCATGGGCATGAAATTTAAACTAGCACTATAATCTCACCGTATACAATTTGTGCTCAGTGACATTGAGGAGTGAGACACCATATGAGCAGCAGCTCTGTTAGGTGGATTTGTATTGTCCATATGTGAACTCACAGACTATACAAGCACTGGATCAGTGTGTAGGAACTGGGAACCTCATTAACCACTTGCGTGTGCACACTGGATATTGCAGTGCAATACTGTCTAGCAACTTATATGGTATAGCTATACCTATATTCAAGCGTGTTGTAAATATGAGGGACTGATCTTATTCAGCAACTCCATCAAGTGGAATCCAGCATCACCATTATTAATTTTAACTTTATCGATTTTATATGCAAACTGTAGATTTTATTCTATTTTATTCTACATTATACACGTGTAATATGATTGTGATTTAATTAAATTTTATTCACATTACCTTTGTGGTCTAAGTGTTGAATGCTCGCCCTACCCCTGGCTATATATATAACAATCACTAATAGAGGGTGGGTGTTCCTTTATACTGGGCTAGCAGCACCTATTCCAGAACCCTGCCTGAAGTGAGCCACCACCTTGAATTTATATTATGTATTGGTACTGGCCTGCAGTAAAATTGATATCCAATAACTGTCTAATATACCTCCAGCCACAAAATCACTTGATCTTTTCTGTCAGGTGAATGCCTAATGTTTGGGGCCAGTACTCCACTGGCCTGCAGTAAAATTGTTATCCAATGACCGCCTAATATACCCCCAGCCACATAATCACTTGATCTTTTCTGTTCGGTAAATGCCTAATGTTTGGGGCCTCTACTCCACTGGTCTTCAGTAAAATTGATATCCAATGACCATCTAATATACCTCCAGCCACATAATCACTTAATAATTACTGTACGGTGAATGCATAATTTTTGGGGCCTGTAATCTAACTGGCCAACAGTAAAATTGTTATACGGTGACCGTCTAATGTACCTCTAGCCACATAATCACTTGTTCTTTTCTGTACGGTGAATGCCTAATGTGTGGGACCTATACTCCACTGGCCAGCAGTGAAATTGATATCCAATGACCATCTTATATACCTCCAGCCACATAATCACTTGATCTTTTCTGTCCAGTAAATGCCTAATGTTTGGGGCCTGTACTCCACTGATCTGCAGTAAAATTGATATCCAATGACCGTCTAATATACCTCCAACCACATAATCACTTGATCTTTACTGTACGGTGACTGCATAATTTTTGGGGCTTGTAATCTAACTGGCCCGCAGTAAAATTGATATCCATTGACTATCTAATATACCTCAAGCCACATAATCACTTGATCTTTTCTGTACAGTGAATGCCTAATGTTTGGGCCCTGTACTCCAGTGGCCTGCAGTAAAATTGATATCCAATGACTGTCTAATATACCTCCAGCCACATAATCACTAGAGATGTCACGAACTATTCGCCGGTGAACAGTTCCCGGCAAACATTGCTTGTTCGTGTTCGCCGCGGCGGACGAACATATGAGATGTTCGGTCTGTCCCCTATTTGTCATCATTGAGCAAACTTTGACCCTGTACCTCACAGTCAGCAGACAATCTAATTTAACAGCTTCTTCACTGTTGCCTTGGCTGTCTGATTCTTCATGGGATAGGCTTCAGGCCATCCAGAGAACATAACTATGACCACTAGAACATACTGGAATCCTTGTGCGGGGGGCATCTGTATGTGGTCAATATGGATCCTTTGGAAAGGATAGAGAGGTTTTGGTGAACACTTTAAAAGGACTTTTTCCATTTTCCCTGGGTTGTATCTGGCATAGACCATGCAGCTATTTATATGTCGGGCAGTGTACGTGAAGATGGCTGGAGCCAAGAGGATGGAGGATATGAGGTTATTCATGGATTCCTTCCCGAGATGAGTAGGGCCATGTGCTCAAATCACAGTCATAGGGTAAAGACTCCGGGGTAGGCATATTAGATGTCCAAGCTTCCACATAGAATCCTTATCTGAGTCTGGTCCCGCTCCCTTTCTACCCCATTCAGCCACTTCTTTATCAGATGCTTCATTCTGCCTACATATCTATCAGGAACCATTTGTCCACATAGAGTCCTTTAGGAATTCCTTCAGAAGTTTTCTCCACCTTTCTTGGCATGGACCATTTCTTTGGTCAAAGGTCTCTTACGACCTTTGACCATGTCTGGGCTACCATCGTCTTCACCTACTCTCTTCTCCTCAGTCCAGCTTCCTTTGCTGCTCTGTCAGCTCTGGCATTTCCTTGGGGCTCTGGAGTATCTGGCTTTGAGTGTGCCTTGACCTTGAGTATGGCCACCTACTTAGGGAGTGTCAGGGCCTCTATTAGCACATGCACAGCTTCAGCGTGTTTTACAGGAGTTCTTCCTCACTGGAAAAAGGGGCGTGTTACACGGAGAGGTGGTGGGAATTATGGCACCAGCCTTTAAGAAGGCCTGTAACTGTTGAGTGACAGCATCCAGCTGTGCTACAGACAGTGGATACTGCGGTTTGCGAGGGAGAACTCCACCATAACAGACTGCACCCGAAGCCTGCCTACATCCTGAGGTCCTTTTGCCCCACAGCGTCTCAGGTATAACTGATAAAACAGCAGCTGGAAGTAAACCTTCAGATGGACAGTCTTTTAGAGACATAAGAGCGTCCAACATGACTGTCTCCTCTGGCTGAAAGGGGGTGGAAATGGTGACTGTACCATCGGGCTGAAACTGTATAGTGGCTTTCATTTTCTGTAGCAGATCTGCACCCAAAAGGTTAAGTAGACACGTGGAGGAGACTACAAACTGTGAAAGCACTTCATTGGACGGCTGTGGTCCAAAAGAAACACTGAGCGGTTTAGAGCATAGCCATCAATGCCGATGGACTGCACAGTAATGTTGTCCAGGAAGGAGGGGTCGTGGATCTCATCATGTCGAATTACACTTCTGGCTGCACCAGTATCCACAACAAAAGTGTGTATGTTTCCCCCTATCTGCAGCTGCACTGTAGGTGCAGGTCCACAGTGAGGAGGGAGGAGGGCCATGGTGGGGTTGGCTCCTCCGAAGTGTTGATCTGGCTTGCCCCTGTCCAAGGGGGTGTGGTACCCATCCCCTCCCTGTTGCGTGAAGGAGGAGTGGGAGCAGGTGGAGCCCATGTAGACACAAGGGGCGGCCCTGTTCTTCCTCGCTGAGGGGAGTTATGCGGGCACTCTCTTCTGAAATGTCCGAGCTGGCCACACCCATAGTAGGGACGAGCAGGTCTGGTATCTCCCCCTGGGCGGAGGGGTACCCCTTGGCTGAGAGCATTACGCTAGCCCTGGGGGCTGCTTCCATGCCTTTAGCCACCAAAGTTAACGTATCAAGAGAAACAGAACGATACTCTGGGCAAGCTGTCTTTAGAGACCTTTGGATGTAAAGTTTTAATCCATCGGCAAAAGCAACAGACAGCATTCTTGTTTGTACTGGGTTCTGTTTAGAGACCCCAGGTCCTCAAACATTTGCTCCATTCGGTTTGCAAATCCACTCCAGATTTATAGTTTTTTTGGTATTCTTCATTCCCATTGTTCAGGGCTGGCAGTTTCTTCTCCATAGTTGGCCAAAAAGAATCGCCTGCCTTAATTTGGGTAAGTCCGGACAGATCTCTCCAAGTGGCAAAATGTGTTTTTCTGATTTGTTCTAATGCCCTATAGAAGGGCATGGGATATTGTTTGGGGTCAGGGAAAGAGTTCACTATATTTGTGGCCTGTGTGAGGTTAAAAGTCACCTATCTCCCCTGATGTTTTATTTCAGGGGGAGGCTTAGGGGTCTGGGCTTCTGGTCAGGACCTCTATTTGGCCACCTCCACGTCTTTTCTCTCTCTCCATCATCCCTCCCTTTCTGCACTCCACATCTCATCTGTTTCGCCCCTGCTGCTCCTGGCAGGTGCATGAAGGAAGGGGGCTGACAGGGGCAGTGACTGCTGGGTCTTGAGGAGGCTTCGTCTCTTCCTCCTCCTTCTGCTCTCTCTGTCTCTGCGTCTCCATCCCCATCATGATGGGCACATTCAAGGGATTCAGTGGTGCAGTAGAATGGGCAACCTGACCCCCTGGCACGTAATATGTGCCTTCTGGATTTAACATCAGATACAGGTGGGTTATGGGCTTCAGCGTTTTCCCTGCACACAATTTTCCACGGCACTGTGCCAGCACTTTCTTCCACATTGCCGAGTTTAACTCTCCATTTTCATGACCACCAGCTATCTTCATCAAGTTTTTGTAATGTTTCAAATGCTTGCTACCCTCTTCCCAGGCCACCAGCTGATGGGCTGCATATTCGCCCTCGGGCAGAGAGTGCGAGTGTCCCATGGATTTATCCACTTACAACAGAAGCAGGCACCTCCTCCTTCACACTCCCAAGCAGAGCTCACCCCTGTGCAGGATATTAAAGGGAACCTGCACACAGAGCTATGGGGACTGGGTATTGCGGATGTGCTAGCGGCCATCTAGCAACCCATGGCCTCAGCTCTATACACAAAATCCCAGTGACAGGTTCCCTTTAACTGTTTCCTCCCTGTGTCTGGTCTGCCAGTCCAGGACTAACCCTCTGCCACTTCAGGCAGATAATTTATTGTCCACCTGGGACTCCCCGGGGCCACACCCTCCATCACTAGCATAATTTAGTAGCCATTAGTTTGAGTCCCACCCGGGGCTACACGGGGTCACACACTCCATCACTAAGACAGATAAATTAATAACCCGTAAAAAAAATCCCCATCCCAGAGCACCCCGCCCCTAATGCAGCTCAGCCCGCCTGCCAGGGAAAATCTCTTGCTTTGCATGACCATTAACTGTGAAGGTGCCTGACACGAACCTCACAGACAAAACACAACCACAGAAGAGCAAACTCAAACTTTACTTCTAGGATTCTAGGAACTCAGGATTTAACATCAACCAAAGTTGCTACTACATACGTAACATAAACAGAAGAACAGATTAACACAGCAGTGTGGAGTACAACACAAGAGGCAGATGAGATGACCAGAATTTTCTCACCTTTTCTCTGAGGCAGCAGACCTCGTCTTCAAGTGTGGTCCACCATGCTCTGGGAACCCCAAACTTTGGCTAGCGATGTTACTTCTCCTGAGCCCCACGTATCGGGGCCAACTGTTGAATATGCCCTCAATCAGGGAAGATTATGTTTGCTCTACTGCTCCAAATCAATAGTAACCCAATGGTTTTACATGCATGGAAGAAAATAACTGTGATACACACTGGTGTCAAAACAAATTCTCATTTATTACAGGAAGTACATCAGTTTAAAAAGACATCAGAGGGGAATTCCCCCTGAGGCATGTGGCATTGTTACATTGGCTAGAATATGAAAATATGAAAAGAGATAACACTTGGCATCTGCGCATTGTGCATTGTTTTACTAACTCTGGTATGGGAACTATGTAAATATATAACTACAGGCACCATCTTGTAATGGAGTCTTCACTAACAGCAGAAAAGCATATATGGCGTAGCAAGGAGGGCGTGTTCTCTTCGGTAGGATGAAACCTTCATGCTCTGGAGAAGATAAGCTGTTGTCTGAGAGCTGGATTATATGGGAGCTTTCTTAGCTGATTCAAAGAATGAAGTCCACATCTCTATCAGAGTGGGGGGGAAATGTCTGTATGTTGGTAAGTAACTGGCTCAGTGATAGAAAACAGAGGGAGGTTATTAATGGTACACATGCAGATTGGGTCACTGTCACTAGTGGCGTACCACAGGGGGTCAGTATTAGGCCCTATTCTCTTCAATATAATTATTAATGTTCTTGTAGAAGGCTTGCACAGTAAAATATAAATTTTTGCAGATGACACTAAACTGTGTAAAGTAATTGACACGGAAGAGGACAGTATACTGCTACAGATGGATCTGGATAGATTGGAGGCTTGGGCAGATAAGTGGCAGATGAGGTTTAACACTGACAAATGTAAGGTTATGCACATGGGAAGGAATAATGCAAGTCACCAGTACATATTAAATGGTAAAACACTGGGTAACACTGACATGGAAAAGGACCTAGGAATTTTGGTGAACCGCAAACAAAGCTGTAGAAACCATTGTCAGGCAGCTGCTGCCAAGGCCAATAAGATAATGGGTTTCATCAAAAGGGGAATAGATGCCCGTGATGAGAACATAGTCGTGCTACTTTACAAATCATTAGTCAGACCACACATGGAGTACTGTGTACAGTTCTGGGCTCCTGTGAACAAGGCAGACATAGCAGAGCTGGGGAGGGTTCGGAGAAGGGCATCTAAAGTAATAACTGGAATGGGTGGACTACAGTACCCAGAAAGATCAGGGTTATTCACTTTAGAAAAAAAGACGACTAAGGAGAGATGTAATAACTATGTATAAATATATCAGGGGTCAGTACAGAGCTCTCTCTAATCATCTATTTATCCCAGGTCTGTGACTGGGATGAGGGGACATCCACTGTGTCTGGAGGAAAGAAGGTTTATAAACAAGGATTCTTTACGGTAAGAGCAGTGAGATTATGGAACTCTCTACCTGAGGAGGTGGTGATGGTGAGTTCACTAAAAGAGTTCAAGAGGGGCCTGGATGTATTTCTGGAGTGTAATAATATTACAGGCTATAGCTACTAGAGATGGGTCTTTGATCCAGGGAGTTATTCTGATTGCTTCTTTTGGAGTCGGGAAGAAATGTTTTCCTTAAAGTGAGGAAAATTGGCTTCTATCTCACTTTTTCTTTTTTGCCTTCCTCTGGAATAACTTGCAGGATAACAGGCTGAACTAGTTGGACAGATGTCTTTTTTCAGCCTTATAAACTATGTTACTATGTTATATATTTAAAATTAATAAACCAGTATGCATCTAATGACTCAATTTCTTTTTTTTTAAATAGGCAGATAATTGCCTGTAACAAGAGCTGATCGTCATTATAGCGAGTCCATGAAGGTGATTCTCTTTGACAGAGCTACTTTCACTTGTCCTAGTGCCAGCACTGACAGCATTTAACATTGACCACATAATTTCAATGGGATGTCCCCCGATGAGTAACATCTCCATTCAGAAGTCTAAATTGGAGCATAACTTTATTTTTGATAAATTCTTGTTTTATATATTAGCTTTTATGTTCCACATGGACATGTTGCTTAGTTTGGGTTTTGATTTGTCTCTGTGTTGTAGATCTTTTTTGTGGTCTTGTGCTAGGGAAATACTGCAGTTTCAGGTCAGTTTCTGTTAGTTTCATCTCCTTCTGTTCACCGTCATTAATCCACTCTCTGTTTGCATACCATAAACATCCTCCATCTGCTCCATTGCCTGACTGCCATCTCCATCATCCATTTGTGCTTTCATCTGTTTGCCTTCATCATTCGGTTCTTGTCATCTATTAGCGGGTACATTTCTGTATATTGCTGCCAGCCAGTGTTGATATGTATTGTACTTTATAATATTGTTCTTCTGACAGTCTTTTTGTAAGAACCGAGAGGACTCAGAGACACTATTAATAACTAGGAAAGGTACCTGCTATAGGTAAGGACCAGTTCTGACAAGACCAGGAATTGTGAACAACCAGCATTATTACAGATTATTGATGAATGTGTATTATTTCAGAGGGGTATTCCAGTACAATTAAAACCAGTGCCCAGGCTCTGTTGCACTCCGCCTCCTGTCCCTTTACTTAACACAGAAGGAAATGGGCCTTTTGAGTACGGGAAGAGCTAAAAGTAGAGGACAGTGGAGGCCTGGGCTCCATTAGAATGGCAACAGCCGAGGATAGAGGTGAGTATTAGATCCTTTATTATTTTTAACCATTGGCAGGCCATTGATTATGGTTTTAAATATGCTGGAATACCCGTTTAAGTTTTTTTTCCAGTCATAGAAATGACAAATCTGGAACGCATTGAAAAAAAGAGCATGTTTCCTACCAAAACTGAAAAAAAAAAAGACCAGGCCCTTGAAAGAAAAAATTATGAGTAGGGTTGAGCGAACCCGAACTATAAAGTTCGGGTTCGTACCGAACTTTAGGATTTTTGGACCCCGGACCCGAACCCGAACATTTCCGTAAAAGTTCAGGTTCGGTGTTCGGCGCTTTCTTGTCGCTTTTTGAAAGGCTGCACAGCAGCCAATGAACAAGCGTCATACTACTTGCCCCAAGAGGCCATCACAGCCATGCCCACTAATGGCATGGCTGTGATTGGCCAGAGCAAACACACTTTTTTTTCAAAAAACAGTATTTTCCAGATCTGCAAGTGTTAAATTCAAGTTTAATATATACAGCTTTCATAATTCTCTTACCAAAAAAATACAATTTTGGCAATCTACAACATCTTGATTAGTCAGGGTGCAATTTAAACTAGAACACACTTTTTTTTTACAAAAAACACTATTTTCAGGCCTTGCAGCATCAGCACGTGTGAAATTACAGGCTTATATACTGCTGTAAAATTCAGTTGTTAAACAAACACTCGTTTGGGCACAAAAAATGTTGTTGGCAGCCTTTGATGCAGATGTCATTGTGAGATACACCCTTAATACATTTGGGTTACATTCAGAGATTTTAAATACCGCCATTTAGTGCACCAATATTGAATTCAGGCCTACACTGGTTCAGGCTGTGTGAGATACCCCCTCTACATACAGGGGTTTGAATCAGGCATTTGAAATACAGCCATTTGAAATACAGCAGTTTAGGGCAAAGAAATATTTACTTCAGACCTACACTGGTTCAGACCGTGTGAGATACCCCCTCTACATACAGGGGTTTGAATCAGGCATTTGAAATACAGCCATTTTGTGCAAAGATATATTTACTTCAGGCCTACACTGGTTCAGGCCCTGTGAGATACTCCCTCTACATACAGGGGTTTGATTCAGGGATTTGAAATACAGCCATTTGAAATACAGCGGTTTTGGGCAAAGAAATATTGAATTCAGGCCTACACTGGTTCAGACCATGTGAGATACTCCCTCTACATACAGGGGTTTGATTTAGGGATTTGAAATACAGCCATTTTAAATACAGCCATTTTGGGCAAATAAATATTTACTTCAGGCCTACACTGGTTCAGACCGTGTGAGAAATCCCCCCTCTACATACAGGGGTTCGAATCAGGCATTTGAAATACAGCCATTTAAAATACAGCCATTTTGGGCAAAGATATATTTACTTCAGGCCTACACTGGTTCAGACCTGGTGAGATACCCCCTCTACATACAGGGGTTTGAATCATGGATTTGAAATACAGCCATTTGAAGTACAGCCATTTTGGGCAAATAAATATTTACTTCAGGCCTACACTGGTTCAGGCCCTGTGAGATACTCCCTCTACATACAGGGGTTTGATTCAGGGATTTGAAATACAGCCATTTTGTGCAAAGATATATTTACTTCAGACCTACACTGGTTCAGGCCCTGTGAGATACCCTCTCTACATACAGGGGTTTGAATCAGGCATTTGAAATACAGCCATTTTGGGCAAAGAAGCATTTACTTCAGGCCTACACTGGTTCAGACCGTGTGAGAAACCCCCTCTACATACAGGGGTTTGAATCAGGCGTTTGAAATACAGCCATTTGAAATACAGCCATTTTGTGCAAAGATATATTTACTTCAGGTCTACACTGGTTCAGACCGTGTGAGATACACCCTTTACATACTGTCGTTCTATTCTACTATTAATTAAACACCCATTTAGGGCAAGATCCTAAATTCAAAAAATATGAGGAGAGCGTCAAATAAGGGACGTGGTCCAGGTCGTAGTGCTGCTGGTGGAGCTCCTGTTGCAGGGAGAGGACGTGGTCGATCTGTGCCAGCTACACGCACAAGTGAAACCCCTTCCTCAGGTGCGAGTAGGCGACAAAACCTGCAGCGGTATTTGGTCGGGCCTAATGCTTCTCTACAAATGGTGAGGCCTGAACAAGTACAGTCGATAGAAGATTGGGTTGCTGACAGTGGATCCAGTTCCTTCACATTGTCTCCCACCCAGTCACCTGCTGAAAGACCACAGTTGGCACCTGCAGCCGATGTACATCAGTCTTTCACCTCACCCCCTTGCAAATCAGCCAAGCAGTCTGAGCCCCAAGTCATGCAGCAGTATCTTCTGCTTTTTGATGACTCTGTTAGCAGGGTTTCCCAGGGCCATCCACCTAGCCCTGCCCCAGAAGTGGAAGATATTGAGTGCACCGATGCCCAACCACTTATCTTTCAAGATGAGTACATGGGAGGACCATCACAGCACGTCTCGGATGATGACGAAACACAGGTGCCAACTGCTGGGGCTTTCAAAAGTGTGCAGACCGACAAGGAAGTCAGGGGTGAAGACTGGGTGTAAGATGATGTGGAGGACGATGAGATCCTCAACCCCACATGGAATCAAGGTCATGTGAGTAACCTATGTAGTTCGGGGGAAGAGGCAGAGGTCGCACAGAGCCACCAGCACAGCAGAAGAGGGAGCAGGGTCCAAAAGCGGAGCAGCCGTCCTCTAGTCAGTACGCCTCCTACTGCCCACCGCAGCAAGGGACCGAGCACACCAAAGCCAGCTCCAAGGAGTTCCCTGGCGTGGCAGTTCTTCAGACAATGTGCTAACGACAAGACACGAGCGAGGCATAAATGTTCTCAACTTGAGCACAACCTGCATGACCAGGGATTTAAGTGCAAAGCACAAGCTGGAGTAGACACTTCAAAAACCAAGAAAGGTCTCTGGCTCCTCCTGCTTCCTCTTCTGCTGCAGTCGCGGCCTCTTCATCCACCTCTGGAGTGACAGTGCCACCTGGCACCCCGCAAACAGAGGATCTGCCAGCAACACCAACACCTGGGTCACCAAGCAACCAAGCATCTCCACAATGTCCCACGGAAGCGTTCAGCTCTCCATATCCCAAACGCTGGAGAGGAAGAGGAAGTATCCCCCAACCCCCTTACCCACCCGCGATCCCTAGCCCTGAATGCCATCATTTCTAAATTGCTGGCCTTTGAAATGCTGTCATTCCGTCTGGTGGAGACGGATAGTTTTAAAGGCCTTATGGCAGTGGCTGTCCCACAGTACGTCGTGCCCAGCAGCCACTACTTTTCAAGGCGAGCCATCCCTTTCCTGCACAACCAAGTAGGGAACAAAATCGGGTGTGCACTGCACAACGCCATCTGTGGCAAGGTGCACCTGACTACGGATACGTGGACCAGTAAGCACGGTCAGGGCCGTTATATCTCCATAACAGCACACTGGGTAAATGCAGTGGCAGCTGGGCCTATGGCGGATAGCAGTTTGGCGCATGTCCTTCCACCACCGAGGATTGCAGGGTGCTTCAGTTTGCCTCCTGTTGCTTCCTCCTTCTACTCTGCTTCTTCATCCTCTACCAGCTCCTCATCCGGTCAGCGTAACACCTTCACCACCAACTTCAGCACAGCCAGGGGTAAACGATAGCAGGCAGTTTTAAAACGTATCTGTTTGGGGGACCAACCCCACACCGTGCAGGAGCTGAGGACGGGCCTTGAACAACAGACCAATGAGTGGTTTGTGCCGATCAGCCTCCAGCCCGGCCTGGTGGTGTGCGATAATGTGCGAAATCTCGTAGCAGCTCTGGGACTAGCCGGTTTGACGCACATCCCTTGCCTGGCGCATGTGCTGAATTTGGCTGTGCAGAGATTCCTTAAAAAATACCCCGACATGTGAGAGCTGCTGCATAAAGTGTGGGCCGTCTGTGCCCGCTTTCGGCGTTCTCACCCTGCTGCTGCTCGCCTGTCAGCGCTGCAGCGTAACTTTGGCCTTCCCGCTCACCGCCTCATATGCGACGTGCCCACAAGGTGGAACTCCACCTTGCACATGCTGGCCAGACTGTGCAAGCAGCAGCAGGCGATAGTGGAGTTTCAGCTGCAGCATGAACAGGTGAGTCGCTCAGCGGAACATCACCACTTCACCACCAATGACTGGGCCTTCATGCGAGACCTGTGTTCCTTGTTGCGCTGTTTCAAGTACTCCACTAACATGGCCAGTGCCGATAACCCCGTTCTAAGTGTTACTATCCCACTTCTATGCCTCCTTATAAAAACGCTCCTGGTGATGATGGAAGAGGATATGGCACAGGAGGAGGAGGAGGAAGAGGGATAATTTCGTAGGGTTTCCGGCCAGTCATTCCCAAGTCGCTCCGAGGGTGGGTTCCTGCACCCACAAAACCAAGGTACACAATTGTCTAGCCAGGGCACAGTTCAGGAGGATGACGAGGTGGAGGATGACGAGGAGGAGATGGAGGAGTATGAACCATGTTCACAGCAGGGAGGCACCCAGACCAGCTCATGGCCATCACTGGTGTGTGGATGGGGGGATACAGAGGACGCAGACGATACACCTCCCACAGAGGACAGCTTTTCGTTGCCTCTGGGCAGCCTGGCACACATGAGCGATTACATGCTGCAGTGTCTCCACAACGACCGCCGAGTTGCCTACATTCTAACTTGTGCAGATTACTGGGTGGCCACGCTGCTGGATCTCCGTTACAAGGACAATGTACCGTCCTTATTTCTGTCACTGGAGCGTGATCATAAAATGCGCAAGTACAAGCGCACGCTGGTAGACGCGCTGCTAGTGGCATTCCCACCTGACAGCGGGGGCACAGTGGAAGCACAAGGCGAAGGCAGAGGACGAGGAAGAGGTCGCCAGCGCAGCTGGGGCACCGCCAGCACCTCAGAAGGCAGGGTTAGCATGGCCGAAATGTGGAAAAGCTTTGTCAGCACACCACAACAACCAGCACCACTAGATATTGAACGTCTTAGCAGGAGGCAGCATTTCACCAACATGGTGGAGCAGAATGTGTGCACACGCCTACACGTACTGAATGATGGGTATGCCCCCTTCAACTTCTGGGTCTCCAAATTGGGCACATGGCCTGAGCTTGACTTTTTTTCCTTGGAGGTGCTGGCCTGCCCTGCAGCCAGTGTATTATCTGAACGTGTGTTTAGCACGGCAGGGGGCGTCATCACAGACAAGCGCAGCCACTTGTCCACAGCCAATGTGGACAAGCTCACGTTCATTAAAATGAACCAGGCATGGATCCCTCAGGACTTGTCCATACCTTGTGCAGAATAGACATGTACACCGGCACAAAGCAGCCATTGTTATAATGCAGCTCATGTTTGTATTTTGGATATTTCACACTCTTTTGGAGTGTACCTTAATTTTACAAAATTAAATTAAAACCAAAAACCTGTGTTGGCTCTCTCGTCCTCCTCCACCGCCGCTTCCACCTACTCCGCTACGTCCACCGCCTCCTCAAACTCCTACTCCATATGCAACTCCACCTCATAAATCCATAATTTTTTTTTACGTGTACGTGTTTTATTTTATATCATTTCACTACTTTGTCATTTACATTTTTGGGTGTAATTCACCAATTTTTGGGTATATAGTACCACTGCTATACCTAGTAGACAGGTAAAAAAAAAAAAAAAAATTGTCAGTTGCATTTTATGGTGAAATTAACAAATTGTTGTGTGTATAGTACCACTGCTATACCCAGTAGACCGGTTAAAAAAAAAATTGTTGTTTATATTTTAGGGGTGAAATTCACCAATTTTGGTGTGTATAGTACCACTGCTATACCTAGTGGACCGGTAAAGTGGACCAGTAAAAAAAATATATAAAATTGTCAGTTACATTTTCTGGCGAAATAAACAAATTTTTGGGTGTATAGTACCACTGCTATACCTAGTAGACAAGTTAAATAAATAAATACATTGTCAGTTATATATTCTGGTGAAATTCACCAATGTTTGTGTGTGATGTACCACTCCTATACCTAGTTGAAAGCTTAATAAATTTCAATAAAATCTCTGTTACATTCTTGGGTTGACATTATACAATTTTAGATGTGAATAAACACCCTGCATAGGTGACAGGGAATAAAATGTAATAAATTATTCAGTAATTAATGCGCACCACATCCTTTCATTCAATGCTTAAACTTTGAAAAGTTGTCACACTTTTATGCTTTAATAATTTCTCCCATATTTCAACTCTAATTTTAAATTTGAAAAAATGAATCCTCCCATGGATGTGGTCTCTCTTTTAGAGATGTCGCGAACATAAAATTTTCCGTTCACGAACGGCGAACGCGAATTTTCGCAAATGTTCGTGAACAGGCGAACCACCATTGACTTCAATGGGCAGGCAAATTTTAAAACCCACAGGGACTCTTTCTGACCACAATAGTGATGGAAAAGTTGTTTCAAGGAGACTAACACCTGGACTGTGGCATGCCGGCGGGGGATCCATGGCAAAACTCCCATGGAAAATTACGTAGTTGACGCAGTCAGGTTTTAATCCATAAAGGGCATAAATCACCTAACATTCCTAAATTGTTTGGAATAACGTGCTTTAAAACATCAGGTATGATGTTGTATTGATCAGGTAGTGTAACGGTTACGCCGTGACAGACCAAACTCCCTGTTTAACGCACCGCAAACAGTCCATTTGCACAACCGCAAACTCCCCATTTGCACAAGGTTGGATACCAAGCTAGCCATGTCCCGTTCCTTGTCCTCACTGATGTCATTGAAGGTCTCTTCCACCACCCAGCCACGTACAACACCAAGGGTCCCCGAAAGGTGACAACAAGCCCCCTGGAACGCCTGCTGTGGTTGGTCTTCCACCTCCTCAAAGCTACCTTCCTCCTCTGACTCCTCTTCTTCAGACTCCTTTCTCTGTGTTGCCTCTCTCTGCGTTATTATAAGGTGTGTACTACTGTGAAGTAGTACTATTCCTATCAGTTTAATCCCTGTTACGTCCCCTATTAGGGGACGTGTATGGAATAGATTTTAGGAAGCGGGAGATGGAAAAAGATGCTTGGTTGGTCCTCCTACTTCAAATTTGGGGCACTGCGCGTGCAATCGAATGTGCCTCCAGATATGAGCGGCGTGTTAAGTAGTACTATTCTTATCAGTTTAATCCCTGTTATGTCCCCTATCAGGGGACGTGTATATGGCATCGATTTTACACATCGTCATCATCAACCGCTTCACTTGTATCTGACAACTCAGCAAAGGAAGCAGCAGCGGGTACAACATCATCATCATCACACCGTACGTCCATGTGTGTAATGCTGCCTGACTGAGACATATCCCTGTTATCTACATCCCCTGGCAATAATGGTTGCGCATCACTCATTTCTTTAACTGATGTGTAAATAACTCCTCTGACAGATCAAGTGAAGCAGCTGTGGTGCTAGTGTTGGTGGTGGCGGCAGGCGGGCGAACTGGTAACTTGAGAGGTGCCCGAAGCTGAGCTGGAGGAGGATGGTGCGTCAAGGTTCCGAGCGGAAGCTGTGGAAGATTGGGTGTCCAGTGTTAGCCAGTCAACTATGTCCTCAGAACTTTTCGAGTTCAGGGTACGTGGCCTCTGAACACTGGGCATTAGTCTAGGGCCAAAGGGAATCACAGCACCACGACCACGATGGCCCCTGCGGGGTGGTCTCCCTCTGCCTGTCATTTTTTTTAGATTAAGTTGTACTATGTGTGCAAGCTACTGTGACACAAGATATGAGTTGCGCTGAAGTGACACTATGCACTGCACTGGGCCTTAAACACACAAACACGTGTGCAACTGACTGCTATTTATTCAGTCAAAATAGTTTTTTTTCTTTAAATGGAATCGAATGTGACACCAGATATGAATGGCGCTGAAGTGACACTATGGACTTGCAGCTGGGCCTTAAACACACAAACACGTGTGTGTAACTGACTGCTATTTATTCAGTCAAAATTGTTTTTTTTCTTTAAATGGAATCGAATGTGACACCAGATAAGAGTTGCGCTGAAGTGACACTTATGCACTGCATGGGCCTTAGACACACAAACACATGTGTAACTGACTGCTAGTTATTCAGTCAAAATTGTTTTTTTTCTTTAAATGGAATCGAATGTGACACCAGATAAGAGTTGCGCTGAAGTGACACTTATGCACTGCATGGGCCTTAGACACACAAACACATGTGTAACTGACTGCTAGTTATTCAGTCAAATTTTTTTTTTCTTTAAATGGAATTGAATGTGACACCAGATATGAATGGCGCTGAAGTGACACTATGCACTGCACTGGGCCTTAAACACACAAACACGTGTGTGCAACTGACTGCTATTTATGCAGTCAAATTTTTTTTTTTTTCTTTAAATGGAATCGAATGTGACACCAGATATGAGTTGCTCTGGTGACACTATGCACTTGCAGGGCTGTGAGCCTGACACACACGCTGGCAGGCAGGCAACTGCAATTTGATTACACAGGAAAAAAAAAAAGCAGACTAATGTTCTAGCCCTAAAAAGGGCTTTTTGGGGAGCTGTCCGTACAGCAGAGATCAGATTAGTCCTTCAGGACTGCAATGGACACTGAATTCACTAGCCTAGCTATCGATTTCCCTATTAAATCAGCAGCAGCTACACTGTCCCTCTTCTCACTAAGAATGCAGCTTCCGAATAAATCTAAAATGGATGCTGTCCAGGAGGTGGGAGGGTCTGGGAGGGAGGGTCTGCTGCTGATTGGCTGGAATGTGTCTGCTGACTGTGAGGTACAGGGTCAAAGTTTATTCAATGATGATCGCATATGTTCGCCCGCTGCAGCGAACCTGAACAAGCTATGTTCGCCGGGAACTGTTCGCCGGCGAATAGTTCAGGACAACTCTACTCTCTTTCTCACACTCCCTCTCTGGCCTGGAACCCTGATCACCATGGTAGATGCATAAAAGAACATCGAAAGTTGATAGAGCATATATCAAATTGGATCGTGAACATCACGGGGACGTGTGACATGGTGGGGCAGTAAGTATGCACACTCCTACACAAACTGACTGACAGGGGTGAGCCCCTGCAACTTCTAGGTCTCCAAATTGGGCATATGGCCTGATGTTGCCCTTTACCCCTTGGAGGTGCTGGCCTGCCCTGCAACCAGTGTATTGTCTGAACGTGTGTTTAGCACGACTGGAGGGGGTTATCACAGGTTATATTTCCCAATGTTTTGGGGTGTACCCTAATAAAAAAAAATTAAAAAAAAACAGTGTAGGCTACCTCCTCCTCCACCGCCGCTTCCACCTACACCATCAAATCCACCTCCTCCTCAACCTCCTACTCCATATGGACCTGGTCCTCCTAGATCAAGATTATTATTTTTTATTTTTATGCATTTTATGTTATTTTAAGTCATTTCCCGATCCACATTTGTTTGCAGAGCACTCTCCATGCTCTCAACTACATTTTGCTGCCATTTGCAGCCCTCTAGCCCTTTCCATGACATTTTTACAGCCATTTTAGTGCTCAAAAGTTCGGGTCCCCATTGACTTCAATGGGGTTCAGGGTTTAAGTTCGAGTCAAGTTCGACTGAACCCGTCGAACCCGAACATCTAGATGTCTGCTCAACTCTAATTATGAGTAAATGCATGAAATTAGAAGCTGTGGCTAATAGATGAGAACAAAAAGACGTACACATTCATATTTTAATACAGACAACCTATTCTGTGCACCTGCAATAAAGGATGTCCCTTGAAACAGATAGCATTTACTAGAAGCTTTCTACTTTAATGAAAATGAGCCATACATCTCCCATTAATGCAATAAATATGCTTAGGGATGCATAATTACTTTTTATCAGTAATAGAATGCAATTACAAAAAATATCATTTCTATCATCAAGATAATTAAATGTGTTTTCAAAGATTTGAGGCCAATTTCAGTTAACCATTTTCCGTGATTAATTACGTCTTATCTTGATATACAAATATATGTTCTTTATGGTAATTGAGCATTTGACTTTGGTGACAGCAGGATTACGTTCGAGAGATTGTAATTAGATAGACATGATCTGGTAACTCCATTTCAAATCACCCAGGTTTTGCTTATTCCAAATAACTTATTCCCGCTATGTTCACCCTTGCTGGCTCTGCACGCTCATGTGTCTCTACAGGGACTCATGTTTGCAGCCTTTGCAAGAAATAAAATCCAAATTGTAAGCAGTTATGCACTTCTGCAAGTAATTTAGCCCCTTATTTCTCCAAAATTCCCCAGGGAACTTATTTGATATATGAAAGATAGCAAAATTCTCCACTCAGTCTGCATCAATGAGAGTACTTACCTCCAGGGGTACAATGCAGTGATTAGATGCCAATGGGAAATACAGAACCTGTGTCTTTTTTATTACAGCATTTCCAGATGTTTTTACCTTTTTATTTGTCCATTAAGACCTCTACTGATGTTCCTAATTTTATTTTGTACCCTGTCACATAATCCTGTGGATAAACCTTTATTGCTAAGAAAGTTAATTCATGGCTGTGGCGGCCCAATATTGTCTGCTCAGCGGTGGCTGCGAGTGCTAATGGCAATCGGGGCTTTTTGTATCTGCAGCACAGATGTGTGGAGCACTTCACCTTGGGAGGATATCGTCAGGGCGAGTTGATGTCTTTCTGCAGTGTTCATTTAAAACACTTCGCAGACTTCAGAAGGAGCTCTCCAGACGCCACCCTTCCCTGTGTGCATACAAAACTCTCATGGCACGCCGCAAGTGTCTCGCACACTGACTGAAAATGATTTTATACTGCCGTGCTAAAATCTAATATTTAGTGATGTCTTCTGGAGGGATGGCTTCTAATAAAGTTAATGTATTGATGTCCTGCCGGAGAAATCTCCTGTGGTATTGACCTTATTAAACCGTAACTCTATTATATGAATCACAAATGATCAAACTGATTTTTACGTGTGCTGGACAGTGTTTCTAAATGGTGAAGGATCAATGTCACAGAGTACCCTTCACAAAAGGGTGATCTGGTTTCAGGATGAAACCAAACGACTCTCGAGATCACACTGCAATAAAGAACTGGTAAGTACTTACATGGGAGATCCCGCAAGGCTGCTCCAGTTCTCCCAGCCGAGCTCTGTTTACTTGGCTGCAGATGTCAACAAAATGTGACCACTGCAACCAATCACAGTCCTCAGGTGTGCACCAAAGAGGCCAGTAATTGACTGCAGCCGTCACATTTTGTCGACGTAACGTCACTGCTGCAGCCGTGTAAATAAATTCCTAATTTCTCCCAACATCTGACTTTGGATGGGAGCGTGGGGAGCCCGATACACAAGTGGTGGTCAGCTGGTCCTGCTGAGTTCAGTTGAAATTCGTGTAATGTGCATGGCCAGTTCAAGATTTGAGGAGCAGATAGACAAGATATCTACCAAGATCATGGTGTAGATAGTAGCGTGCAACAAGTGTTTGCAAGCATACTGCTTTAACAATCTCATGGAAGACATTTATATGTAGCATCTTATATAAGTATACCACTTGAAAGCAGAAGTAAAATGCATTATGACTACATGCTTCACATGCTCCAGGAAAGTGTCCAAGTCCTCCAGAATTATTTTACACCACTGTAAGTTGGTTTTAGTATTTTATCTTAGGCACACACATATAAGCTATTATTATCTGGGGACTCCTGTAATACACTGAGACAATGAACCACAGCATGGAACAGATGCTTTGGCCAGAGGATACATTTTTATATCCCAAGTCTATGCACTTTGAGAATTCAGTTAAAATTCTAAGTGTACATTTGTAGGAAAACTGATCTTCATGCTACGAGGTGCAATCTTTCTGAAGTCTGGAAACTTCCACCCCCCTCCCTCCCACACACACACACACACACACAATCAAACACACACACACAATCAAACACACTCAAATGCATAAACACATGCATATACACAATCCAACACACACTCACATTCAAGCTTGCACACTGGCATTGCTGGAGAAATACAGCCACACACAGTCATTATGTGCCCCCTAGATTATTGATCAAACCGAGTGCGCCTGTAAACTGAGTGCAAATTATGGATGTTCAAATTATGATATCTGCTGCTTAGGGCTGAAGCCTGGACACCACTGAACACCAAGCAAATAATATCTAACCCCTAAAATTAACCCCTAATTCAGTCTTCAACATAATCAAGTCTAGATGTTAAACCCTTTGCTACCCTAGACCACCCACCATATAACTATTGTAGAAATACATGATATAGTGGAAAGCTGAAAAGGTTAAAGGGGTTCTCCATCCTAGGAGCTGAAAGCCTCAATGGTCCTAACTTGTCCCCCCACAAAAAAAACACCTGTCCTCTGTCCTACCATGCCCATGCCACTGCCCCATTCCCAGCCACATAACATAGCTGAGGATCAGAAGGGAGGCTATAACTTAAAAATGCAGTCAATGGTGAGAAGGTTACATTCACTACAGATTAAATCACTCACCTTTCTAACAGGGCAGAGAATAAACATTTTTGTGGGAGGGCTACTTTAAGCACCTTGAGCCCGAAGCCTGTTTGAGCAAACAGTAAATAGGTCATGAACATAATAATGGCATATGCTAATGTTAGCTATAAACATTTTAGAGAAACATTGCCTATACTGTCAGTCCCGGTAATGTAAGTTTTTAATACTAAAACATAGAAAATATGTCAGAGGCTGAGGAAATCTACACTGAATATTTATTAGGCCTGCTTTACATTTTCACTGCATTCAG
Organism: Bufo gargarizans; assembly: GCF_014858855.1. Taxonomy (NCBI): domain Eukaryota; kingdom Metazoa; phylum Chordata; class Amphibia; order Anura; family Bufonidae; genus Bufo; species Bufo gargarizans. Next base: position 208,070,122 of record NC_058083.1, read on the forward strand.
CTGCAGACACATAAGCACTAATTTACAAATGAAATCCATTAGTTGAATGTTTTATGGGCACAATGAAGCCACAATGAACCTGTTATGGAACTGATTGTCCCTGAAAAAAGTTTCCAGGGTTCCTTACAAGACACAGAGTTATGAATGAAATCTTTGGCAGGTGATCATATATCTTCATGGAAATGTAATTAACCTTCCAGTGCTCTATAATGTTTTTTTATAGTTTATGCCATTGTGCAGCTATTGACACTTTACTTCATTTAGAGAGTGACAAGGTCTATATTTTCCTTGCTGTGATCCGTCTAAAGGCCTCTACATTGCTCCAAGTCTTTTGCAGGCCTTTGAAGTTAATGAAGTGTAAAACATAATCATAGAAATATATTTGTACAAGTAATAAACATGAAAGAAGTAAGAACAGTGAGCTTCAGCAAGGTTTCATATGTAATTGAGTTTTATTCTTAAAGGTGCTGTGCCAAGTTTAGAAGTAATCCTCTATGCACAAGATAGGAGATAACTCACTGATCACAAAGGGTCTAACCACTGGGACCCCTATCAATTCCAAGAACTGGGGTCTCATTCCCCCGATCTGATGGAGAGGCAGGTTGAACATGCTCCCTGCCACTCCATACTATATGGGACTGCTGGAAATAGTGCTTTACTACACTCTCTGGCAGTCCCATAGAGAATGAATAAAGCAGCAGGCTGCATGCTTAACCTGCCTCTCCATTAGATCGGGGGATTGGGACCCCCACTCTCTGAATCACTGGGGGTCCCAATGGTTGGATTGGATCCTTGGTCACCAGTTAGTTATCCCCTATTCTGTGAAAATGGTAAAATGTCTCACTTTTAACAACTGGTATGTGTCCTATCTTCTATTGCGAATAAAATATGGATCTATGTTTGACGAAGCCATATCAGCATGGCTTCGTGAGGGATCGATCATGTCAAACAAATTTAATCAGTTTCTATGAGGAGGTAAGTTCTAGACTTGACAGCGGCGAATCAATGGATGTCGTGTATCTGGACTTCTCCAAAGCATTTGACACTGTACCACATAAAAGGTTAGTATATAAAATGAGAATGCTCGGACTGGGAGAAAATGTCTGTAAGTGGGTAAGTAACTGGCTCAATGATAGAAAACAGAGGGTGGTTATTAATGGTACACACTCAGATTGGGTCACTGTCACTAGTGGGGTACCTCAGGGGTCAGTATTGGGCCCTAGTCTCTTCAATATATTTATTAATGATCTTGTAGAAGGCTTGCATAGTAAAATATCAATTTTTGCAGATGACACTAAACTGTGTAAAGTAATTAACACTGAAGAGGACAGTATACTACTACAGAGGGATCTGGATAGATTGGAGGCTTGGGCAGATAAGTGGCAGATGAGGTTTAACACTGACAAATGTAAAGTTATGCACATGGGAAGGAATAATGCAAGTCACCCGTACTTATTAAATGGTAAAACACTCGGTAACACTGACATGGAAAAAGATCTAGGAATTTTAATAAACAGCAAACTAAGCTGCAAAAAACAGTGTCAGGCAGCTGCTGCCAAGGCAAATAAGATAATGGGTTGCATCAAAAGGGGCATAGATGCCCGTGATGAGAACATAGTCCTACCACTTTACAAATCATTAGTCAGACCACACATGGAGTACTGTGTACAGTTCTGGGCTCCAGTGAACAAAGCAGACATAGCAGAGCTGGAGAGGGTCCAGAGGAGGGCAACTAAAGTAATAACTGGAATGGGGCAACTACAGTACCCTGAAAGATTATCAAAATTAGGGTTATTCACTTTAGAAAAAAGACGACTGAGAGGAGATCTAATTAATATGTATAAATATATCAGGGGTCAGTACAGAGATCTATCCCGTCATCTATTTATTCCCAGGACGGTGACTGTGACGAGGGGACATCCTCTGCGTCTGGAGGAAAGAAGGTTTGTACACAAACATAGAAGAGGATTCTTTACGGTAAGAGCAGTGAGACTATGGAACTCTCTGCCTGAGGAGGTGGTGATGGTGAGTACAATAAAGGAATTCAAGGAGGGGCCTGGATGTATTTCTGGAGTGTAATAATATTACAGGCTATAGCTACTAGAGAGGGGTCGTTGATCCAGGGATTTATTCTGATTGCCTGATTGGAGTCGGGAAGGAATTTTTATTGGCTTCTACCTCACAGGGGTTTTTTGCCTTCCTCTGGATCAACTTGCAGGATGACAGGTCGAACTGGATGGACAAATGTCTTTTTTCGGCCTTATGTACTATGTTACTATGTTACTATGAGATTTGCAAATCATTGCTTATTGACATTTTTCTTTACACATCCTAACTTTATGGAATTGGGGTTGTAATAGAAATACTGTAGTTACGATACCCAATCCTATCCAGAAATGGAGACTGAATGCTATCACCACCCCATCCCTCTAGTGATAGCAAACTAAAGTGTATGGAGAGCTTAGAGAGTTTGTCCAATTTGGGCCAAAATACATTTCCCAAGGGGAAAATGCTATAAAACAATAAGAGAAGAACTACGTACCTGTCCATTCCCTTGCCATTCCATAGCTGCTGCTTGACAGTATACCTCTATAACTGCTGTACCCAATAAATGGCCTCAGCGGTCTCATACTGTATACTACTGAGACTAGTGATTAGCTACAACGCTCACATGATTATGCGGATGTGTCACTTCTCCAGCCAAATAAACAAACCAATGGTTTGTCACATTTTACCTTCTTAAGCAATTTTTTACCTCAAAGTGGACAACTCTTTTAATGGAGTTTTCGCATAATTAGAAGTTATGGCATATTGATACAATATGCTATTGATTCCTGACTGGTGAGAGTCCAACTAGCAGAACTGCTACTAGTTCTCAGACTAAGGGTGCTGCAGCACTAGATAAGTCGTGGAAACTCCTTTCCTCTGCATCGGTGCTCCTGTCCATTGGCTGTGCAGGGAACTTCTGCTCTGGGCAAGAACAAACCTAAAGTGTCCTTGAATTGACAGGGAATCCAGATGTCAGACCCTCACCAATAAAAATATTTTAACTTATCTTTGTGATATGCTATAAAATATAACATAGGAATAAACCTTAATTGTCCAGCTGTAATGGAAATTCCATCTGGATTGTGCATGTAACTTAAAAGTGGGACTGGCACAATTTATGTTCAGTAATTTTCACATGTCACCATGAAAACACAGTGCAATGCAGGCAGCAGGTTATAGAACAGGAGGAGCTGAGCAGATTCATATATATAGTTTTAGGGGAAAGATTTAGCATAATTTGTATTTCAGTTATCTCTGATCATTTTGACCTTTGACATAAAGGATGCTGTCCTATCAGTGACTGACAGCTCTCTCTGTATGCACAGTCATAGAGGGAAGGCTGTCAGTCACTGATAGCACCATCTCCTTGACTTCAAAGTCCAGAATGAGCAAGAATCTTTTCACACAAAACTATATATCAATCTGCTCAGCTCCTCCTGCTCTATAACATGCTGTCTGCAGCTCCGACATGCTCAATGTAACAGGTTCCCTTTAACCCCTTAGGGACCGGGCTCATTTTCACCTTAAAGGGCTTCTGTCATTCCACTAAACTCTTTTTTTTTTTTTTTTTTGGTCTCCCTACAATCCTTATGCTGCGATTTCTCAATATATATGGCTATTACACTGTTTGGTTCAGTAGTTCTATAAAAAAACTGACTTTTATATTATGCAAATTACCTCTCTAGCAGCAGGTCCATCCTCAGTGCGCCTGCACAGGGTGTACATGTGACGTCATCGGCGCAGGCGCACTGAGGATGGAGCGGCCGAGCGAGCGTCCTCCTCTGAGTGCGCCTGCGCCAACTGAAGACTGGCGCGAGATTTAAAACGCAGACAGGGCCAGTCAGAGGACGAGCGCGTCCGCTGGCCCTGTCAATCAACATGAGGAGGGGGCGTCATTATGAATGGAGGATGCGGCTGCTAGCAGCAGGTAGCCGCCCTACCTGCTGCTAGAGAGGTAATTTGCATAATATAAAAGTCAGTTTTTTTTATAGAACTACTGAACCAAACAGCCATATATATTGAGAAATCGCAGCATAAGGATTGTAGAGAGACCAAAAAAAAAAATGAGTTTAGTGGAGTGACAGAAGCCCTTTAAGGACCATTTTTTGCAAATCTGACCAGTGTCACTTTATGTAGTGATAACTTTAAAACGTTTTGACTTATCCAGGCCATTCTGAGATTGTATTTTCATCACATATTGTACTTCATGACACTGGTAAAATGTAGTAAGAAAAAATCATTTTTATTTTTAAAAAATACAAAATTTACCATAAATTAGCAAATTTTTTAGTTTCAATTTCTCTACTTCTATAATACATAGTAATACTTCCAAAAATAGTTATCACTTTATATTCCATATATGTCTACTCCATGTTTGGATCATTTTGGGAATTATATTTTATTTTTTGGGGATGTTATAAGGCTTAGAAGTTTAGAAGCAAATCTTGAAATTTTTCTGAAATTTTCAAAAACCCACTTTTTAAGGACCAGTTCAGGTCTGAAGTCACTTTGTGAGGCTTACATAATGGAAACCACCCAAAAATGAAACTACACCTCTCAAGATATTCAAAACTGATTTTACAAACTTTGTTAACCCTTTAGGTGTTCCACAAGAATTAATGGAAAATAGAGATACAATTTCAAAATGTAACTTTTTTGGCAGATTTTCCATTTTAATAATTTTTTCCAGTTACAAAGCAAGGGTTAACAGCCAAACAAAACTCAAAATTTATGGGCCTGATTCTGTAGTTTACAGAAACACCCCATATGTGGTCGTAAACTGCTGTACGGGCACACGGCAGGGCACAGAAGGAAAGGAATTCCATATGGTTTTTGGAAGGCAGATTTTGCTGGACTGTTTTTTTGACACCATGTCCCATTTGAAGACACCCTGATGCACCCCTAGAGTAGAAACTCCAAAAAAGTGACCCCATTTTAGAAAATGAACCCCTCAAGGTATTCAAAACTGATTTTACAAACTTTGTTAACCCTTTAGGTGTCCCACAAGAATGCAAAATAGAGATACAGTTTAAAAATTTCACTTTTTTTTACAAAGCAAGGGTTAACAGCCAAACAAAACTCAAAATTCATGGCCCTGATTCTATAGTGGTCGTAAACTGCTGGACAGGCACACGAGAAGAAAAGAATGGCATACGGTTTTTGGAAGGCAGATTTTGCTGTACTGTTTTTTTGACACCATGTCCCATTTGAAGCCCCCTTGATGCACCCCTAGAGTAGAAACTCCAAAATAGTGACCCCATTTTACAAACTACAGGATAGGGTGGTAGTATTGTTGGTACTAGTTTAGGGTACATATGATTTTTGGTTGCTCTATATTACACTTTTTGTGAGGCAAGGTAACAAGAAATAGCTTTTTTGGCATTGTTTTTTTTTATTATTGTTATTTACAACATTCATCTGACAGGTTAGATCATGTGGTAATTTTATAGAGCAGGTTGTCACGGACGCGGCGATACCTAATATGTATACAATTTTTTTTATTTATGTAAGTTTTACACAATGATTTCATTTTTAAAACAAAAAAAATGTTTTAGTTTCTCCATAGTCTAAGAGCCATAGTTTTTACAGTTTTGGGGCGCTTATCTTAAGTAGGGTCTCATTTTTTGCGAGATGAGATGACGGTTTGATTGGCACTATGTTGGGGTGCATATGACTTTTTGATCGCTTGCTATTACACTTTTTGTGACGTAAGATGACAAAAAATTGCTTTTTAGAAATAGCTGTTTTGGCACCGTTTTCTTTTTTTTGTTATTTACAACATTCATCTGACAGGTTTGATCATGTGCTATTTTTATAGAGCAGGTTGTCACGGACGCGGCGATACCTAATATGTATACAAATGTATTATTTATGTAAGTTTTACACAAAGATTTCATTTTTTAAGCAAAAAAAAATCATGTTTTAGTGTCTCCATAGTCTGAGAGCCATAATTTTTTCAGTTTTTGGGCGACTATCTTGGGTAGGGTATGACTTTTGTGGGATGACATGACGGTTTGATTGGCACTATTTTGGGGTGCTTATGACTTTTTGATCGCTTGCCATTACACTTTTTGTGATGTAAGGTGACAAAAAATGGCTTTTTTTACACCGTTTTTACTTTTTTATAGTGTTCAACTGAGGGGTTAGGTCATGTGGTATTTTTATAGAGCAGGTTATTATGGACGCGGCGATACCTAATATGTATACTTTTTTTAATTTACTTCAGTTTTACACAGTAACATCTTTAAAAAAAAAAAGATGTTTTAGTGTCTCCATATTCTAAACCATAGTTTTTTAATTTTTTTGGGCGATGAGGTGACGGTTAGATTGGTACTATTTTGGTGGGCATACGCCTTTTTGATTGCTTGCTGTTGTACTTTTTGTGATGTAAGGTGACAAAAAAAGGTTTATTTAGCACGGTTTTTATTTTTTATTTTTTACGATGTTCATCTGAGTGGTTAGGTCATGTCATATGTAGAGCCAGTCGATACGGACACGGCGATACCTAATACCCAATTTTTTCCCAATTTTTTTTACTTTATTTGGGGGAAATTACATTTTATTTTATTTTTTACTTTAAACTTTTAATTTTGGGGGGGGGGGGAACTTTATTTTTGAAACTTTTTTTTTCCACTTTATATTTTGTCCCACTTTGGGACTTCATCTTTTGGTGGTCTAATCCCCTTTACAATGCATTCCAATACTTCTGTGTATGAGTAATACAGTGTGTATTACTCATACAGCTTTCTGCCTGTGAGATCCAGGGGGCTGGATCTCACAGGCTCGTCACCGGAAGGCAACGCCGATGCCTAAGGAAGACATTGCGCTGCCTTCTATGCCATTGGGTCCCCCTTACAGCCTCACGGGGACCCGATGGCACCTCCGACTGCCCGCCGCAACTCCCGCAAATCTGACACGGGGGTGTCACAGGACCCACCCCGCGCATTGACCCAAGGTGCCTGCTCAATAATTTGAGCAGGCACCTTGTTCCGATCACGCCCTGTGTCCTTAAGAGGTTGAACAAAAATTGTCTACACAGTACAGAGTACCTTTTTGACATTATCAGATGTTTAGGTACGTTAGCTGTATGTGTGTCCCACCTACAGATGTATCCTTCCTTACCTTTTCTCTTGGCTCGAGATGTCCTGAGATGAGTTGCACTTTTTAAATTATTTAGGACAATCAACAGGCTGTGAAATTTCTCAACAAATATGACAGGATAAAGATCATCCTTCTAATCCCATTAATATAAAAGCGTTGAACTAAAGGAATGTTGGAATTGTGGTAATTTCTGTGGCAAAGCATTTACTGATTAAATTTGTCTTCTCATAATAACACTGCCGGGCTTATTCATGCAACACAGTCAGATTAGACCTGTCACATCCATCTTCACAAAATCTTTATTACAAAGTTATCAGAAGGAATTAAAGCTTCTAGAAGATGCAGTAATGTTACAAGAAAGTGAGAATATTGATGAGAGGACTCAGTAGGATTGAGATCTAAGTATTTCTTTAACTCCGACCTTTCACTAACTTCAGCAGTAAAAGTATCCTATTGATCAACAATAATGCATCTCCAGTGAGGTTAAACTGAACCTCTGCTTAATGCTCCTTATATTAACCAAATGCTGATAAGCTTTCTGCTTTATATAGAATAAAAAGTGCTAGAGATTTGAGATACTTACAATATTTTTGGACTATAAGACTCACTTTTTTTGCAGTAAAAAACCTTACGTAAAAATCTTGTTTATTGCCTGTATCTTATAGTCCGCGCTAAGGGTGGCCCAGCGGTGCCAAACCTCCATGACTGCTTCCTTAATGATCTGACAGCACTTTGCTGCATCAATGAGAGATCTATGCTCAGACACACTTCTCTCTCTCTCTCCCTGCCAGACACCGATACATGATCAGTGCAGGCAGGAGACGAGAGAGAAAGATCATTCATCTCATGGATTGGACTTTGAGAAGAAACAACCTTCCCCATACTGAAGGTTCCCAGGCAGCAGGGAAATACATGAAGGCTCTGACTAAAGGACCTTTAATGATGCCCCTAATGGGAAGAGTTAGAAGAAGAGGATTACACCGTGGGTCTGTATTGTAGTGTACACTGTAACTTGTGATTTCTATTGTCATGTTAATCAAGTGGCCACATTCCTGTTAGTTTCAATGGTCAAAAGATGGCAAACTAGGATTAACAGAATCTGACTGTAAACTATTAACCCCTCTACTATAGAGTAGTAAATTTAGTAACCCCCCACTTCATTGAACTACCAGGAAGGTTTTGTTGATAAATAGAATTTTTTTTTTTCCACATTTTCTGTTCTCTAAACCTGGGAGTAGTCCTATGGTGTCTTATAGTCTAAAAAAAGATAATAATTAAATGCATTCCTTCAACATACTGTTAGAACAGTAATACAGTATCCATACTGAAAATGTAGTAGTAGTCTTCTACCTATTACGCTTTATTCACACCTCACTTGGGCACTATCAGAAATACGCCTATATTAGGCATATTTGTGGGACAGAGGTGATTTACCTGGCAATCTATAATGACTGACTATGAGGTCAGGAGAACAGACATACGTCTTTATTTGAGCTGTCAGCTGCCAGAACTCAGGAGGGAAATTTTGCAAATGAACAGATTTTTAACAAAATGTATCACAACAACTGCTGAAATGTTTTAATAAAGACCAATGAAAAAAAATATTTTAGCCCAAAATAAATAAAATACAATAATGAAAAAATTGTCCCGATGGTGTCCAAAGCCTTTAACTCCTTTTTTAGGGAAACTTCAATGAACACAGAATATATTTATATGGAGAAATGGAAGTAGCAGTATCCAGTGCAATGTAATATCAAGGCTGCCCACTGCTGACTATGGTGACCAAGTCCTAAGCTAGATACAGACTTAAAAATCTTCCATAGGTTTAAATTTAAAGATTTGATAATTTTATGACCCTCCCTGAACCATTTTTGAACCAGTTGCGGCACAAAATCAAAAACAATTAGTACATGACACACATGGGTTGATCATTTGGGAAGCCAATCCAGCATAGGTGTTGGACCATTCGTTTGGATTTCCCTTGTATTATGCACCAACCCATCAGGCCCAGCAATAGGTATAACAGTGTGTCATTTTTTTTCTGGAGTGTTCCTTTAAGTTTTGGCACACTTGTCTTGGAGCTGACTTGCATTCTAGAGTTTGGCAGATTGTAGGTCTAAGATGTAGATGTACATCTGACACACTGTCTTCTCTTGAGCTTTCATGCAATTAAATATATGGGTTAAATCCAGAGTGCAAATTCATATCTTGCGTAAAACCTGATTACACTTCAGAGGTCTCAAGCTTCCTCTTGTACTCGCTAGAGCACCTAAGCAAAATACATTGCCTAATGTACTGTGATGGTGTAATCCAGCAAACTATTATTTTCTCCTCAGTAGAGAAGGAGAGGGAAGGGCTGTAAACACAGAACTGTCATACAATGAAGGTGAATGGTTACTTTCACCCCTTAAGTTCAAAACCAATTTTGGCCTTGATGATTTCATTTAGCCTTACTGTAATTCCACAGCTATAACTTTTCTTTATTTTCCATATACAAAGACATATAAGGACTTTTCTTTTGCAGAAGCAGGTGTGTTATCTAATAGCACAATTTTAGGGTATATTTGGCTCTTACACATTTTATGGGGGATGGGGTAACACCCAAATAAAGCAATTCAACCATTGTTTTTTGTTTAGTTTTTTTCACTTTTCTGTACTATTTGTAATATTTACAGTGATGGGGAATATACATAGTTTGTTTATGTTTGATCCCTTTTATTTAATAAATGTTATAGAAACATTTATGTTTACTCTATGTTTTAGCTGTGTGTTGTAACACTGTCATTAATGTATTTAACTTTTACTCTCTAGGGGACTTAGAGAATGGGGAGCTGAGCTGCAGTACTCTGGCACTGCCACTATGTCCAGTGTTTATGGCAGTGGTGGCTGCAAAAAACAGACTCTTGGCCCCACTGATGTGATATTGATAACCTATCCTGAAGATACGTCATCAGTACCTACAGGCTGGAAAACTTTTCCAGCTCAATTTTACTGTGTTTTATTGGGAAAAGAAACAATTCCAAATTTCTTGGATGGGCCTTACCTTTGAAATAGGTAACATAGTAACATAGTATATAAGGCAGAAAAAAGACATCTGTCCATCCAGTTCGTCCTGTTATCCTGCAAGTTGATCCAGAGGAAGGCGAAAAACCCTGTGAGGTAGAAGCCAATTTTCCCTACTTAAGGGGGGAAAAATTCCTTCCCGACTCCAATCAGGCAATCAGAATAACTCCCTGGATCAACGACCCCTCTCTAGTAGCTATAGCCTGTAATATTATTACACTCCAGAAATACATCCAGGCCCCTCTTGAATTCCTTTATTGTACTCACCATCACCACCTCCTCAGGCAGACAGTTCCATAGTCTCACTGCTCTTACCGTAAAGAATCCTCTTCTATGTTTGTGCACAAACCTTCTTTCCTCCAGACGCCGAGGATGTCCCCTCGTCACAGTCACAGTCCTGGGGATAAATAGATGATGGGATAGATCTCTGTACTGACCCCTGATATATTTATACATAGTTATTAGATCTCCCTTCTTTTTTCTAAGGTCAATAACCCTAATGTTGATAATCTTTCAGGGTACTGTAGTTGCCCCATTCCAGTTATTACTTTAGTTGCCCTCCTCTGGACCCTCTCCAGCTCTGCTATGTCTGCCTTGTTCACAGGAGCCCAGAACTGTACACAGTACTCCATGTGTGGCCTGACCAGTGATTTGTAAAGTTGTAGGACTATGTTCTCATCACAGGCATCTATGCCCCTTTTGATGCAGCCCATTATCTTATTGGCCTTGGCAGCAGCTGCTTGACACTGGTTTTTACTGCTTAGTTTGCTGTTTATTAAAATTCCTAGATCCTTTTCCATGTCAGTGTTACCCAGTGTTTTACCATTTAGTATGTACGGGTGACTTGCATTATTCCTTCCCATGTGCATAACTTTACATTTGTCAGTGTTAAACCTCATCTGCCACTTATCTGCCCAAGCCTGCAAGCTATCCAGATCAGTGTTAATTACTTTACACAGTTTAGTGTCATCTGCAAAAATGGATATACTATAAAATTAATATAAAATATGATACACAATCCATGTGATATATACCATAATTCAGAAAAGCTATACTAATTAAATATATATTATATATCTTTGTACATTTATGATTGGTTAATTAATGCTTTGCCACTTTGCTGATAAAAAAATAACTTGAGATACTATAGATAGATAGATCTGCATTAGAAATATACCTGGAAATAAATGACAATCAAAGGGACACTAGTGGCACATTCTAGACACGACCTGCACTGTTTTTGGAAGAAAGGAACAAAGAATGGATGTATCTCTAATAATATCTGTTCATTCTTCTCATGCCATAAGCAGTGATATAACAAATCACTCAACTATTTTGTTCAGTGACAGTGCAGATAAAAACTAGTGTGGGTCAAGGTGGTGATGGTTCCTAAAAGAGTAGCTGAATAGAAAATACATTGTTGGCACTGCCAGCATAAAGTGACTAGTAATTTGAACAAAATGCATAATATATTGTATTTAGAAGTAAAGTACTGTAATGAACTGTTATGATTAATAACAGTTAGTTGTTTAAATGATTTTAAATAGTGGAAGGAGAAGCCCCCCTCAAGCTCCCAGGTGGAGGAGGCCCACAACTATCCCTTTTGCATTTCCAAGAGCTTGACCCTGATAGAAAAGCTAAAATATTGAACACTGACAGTTGACAACTAGTAGATGGATTTTGAATTTGATCGGGTTGCATTTTAAAAGGGTTCGCTGGGATTTAAATAATGATGACCTATGCTCAGAAAAGGTCATTAATATGATATCGGTGGGGATCCAACTCCTGGCAATCTCACTGATTAGCTGTTTGAGGAGACCTCAGTGCTCCCGTGAGTGCTGCAGCCTCCTTGCAGCTTACCAAGCACAGCGCTGTACATTGTATAGTGGCTGTACTTGGTATTGCAGCTCAGCCCTACTCACTTGAATGGGACTGAGTTGCATCTAGGCCATGTGACAGATGAATATGATATCACATGGCCTAGGAAGAGGCCTATCTAGGAGCTTACGGAATTGATCGGCAGAGGTACCAGGAGTCCGGCCCATGCTGATCTGATATAAATCCCGGAAAACCCCTTTAGGCTTGTGGCAGTGTAGGCATCCTTTCAAATACCAAATATACCAAAAGGAAAGCATAGAGATGTAGGATAAAGGAATTAGAGGAAAAAGAGAAGTAGATGTAGTGGGTGAGGAATCAAGGAGAAGACGCTTAATGAATGTATCTTTATTCTTCTTTTTATCAAGCAAGAAACATATTCATACCAGGTGTACGCCTTACTTATTCAAGAAAGAATAACAGAATTTTTTTGCTTTTGCATCACCACATTCTTAGTGCCATATCATTTTTTTATATTTTCATTGACATTTATGAGAGTTTGTTTTGTGACACTTGTATTAACTCTTTATGGGAGGGAATAGAAAAAAATCTGAAATTCTGCCTTTGATTTTGTGCTTTTATTTTGTGGCATTAATTTTGCAGCAAAATTAACATATGTTTGTGCAAAATTAACATAGGTTTGTGCAACTAAAATATGTATAGTTGTTGTAATGTGAATTCAAAAGATTTGAGAATGAATAAGCATACACAGGCTAAGTGATTAAGTATATTTACTAAGTGTGATTAAATATAAGGTACAACAGACATATTACAATAGTACAAAGTAGATAAACATCACTGGTCTACACATACAATATGGGGGCCCCTCTCCAGTGTGCAGCACGCATATGTCTGACATAACCACTCAGGGATTTAGGCTTTCTCATCACAATGGGAGTTGTATGTTATCTATTCCTAACTTAACTACATTACAAGGAATATCATTACATAGAATGTAGAAGATAATACAAAAGGGTCAGAATTATAGAATTAAAGGGGCAGAACCAATCAGTGCTAAAAAGTACCCTTACAACACATTTTGGATTTCTAAAAAATAAAAAATAATCATAAAAACTGTGTGTTGGACTAACAAGAAGTTTCTTTTACAGGTCTTCTTAATTTCTGATCTTCTTGGATACAAAGCCTCTGGTCAAAGTCAATTGTCCATTTATTGGTGTTCTGTACATCTTACTGTGTGTCCCTTTTGTGCCACAACACATAGGATATAGTAGAGTTAACACTCATGATTTATGAGAAGTGTTATCTAAACTAAATGCCTTAAGCAAACACCTTCATTTTCCGGCTCTTTATAACTTTATAGTTCAGTCTCTTACCCCTCCTGTGTTTATGTATGAGGGGAGTGCAGGTGTATTCAGACCAATGGTTAAAACTCTTGCTGGGTGACAGACTTGGGCAGCCCCTTGAAACTGCTGAGGTTGTCAGTCCTGGCTCTGCTAAACAGATACAAACCTTATAGAAGATGGTACTGGATACAAACGTGAACAGTTCCACTTATAGCAGATGTCATTCAGTTTTACAATAAATTAAATTCAGTTTATAGATTTTAACTCAGTCTAAGATTACTCGGTCCATGTCAGGAAATACCATTGCTGGGGTGAATTTGGTTTTCTCTCCACCCTTGTATCAGATGGATTAACCAAAACAAAAAAAAGGCCTTAAAGGGGTTGTCCAAGTTATATTTATTGATGACCTATCCGACACCCCCTCCTATCAGCTGTTTGAAGAGAAGGCGTGCGCGGTGTCAGCGCTGCCTCCTCTTCACTGTTTACCTTCTAGCCGTTGCATCTGCAGTGGTGAGCAGGTGTAATTACACCCAAGCCGTCCCATTAAAGGGGTTGTCCGGGTTCAGAGCTGAACCCGGACATACCCTTATTTTCACCCCGGCAGCCCTCCTGAGCCTGGCATCGGAGCATCTCATGCTCCGATGCGCTCCAGTGCCCTGCGCTAGATCGCGCAGGGCACCGGCTCTTGTGTTTTCAATAACACACTGCCGGGCGGTAACTTCCGCCCAGCAGTGTGTTCGGTGACGTCACCGGCTCTGAGGGGCGGGCTTTAGCTCTGCCCTAGCCGTTTTACTGGCTAGGGCAGAGCCAAATCCCGCCCATCAGTGCCGGTGACGTCACTGGGCTGCCTGTCAGCCCCATAGAGAGCCCGGTACGTCACCGGAACTCAGAAAAATGCCTTTGCCCTGCGCGATTTAGCGCAGGGCAAAGGAGAGCATCGGAGCATGAACTGCTCCGATGCTCATGTCAGGGGGGCTGGCGGGGGGAAAATGGAGGTATGTCCAGGTTCAGCTCTGAACCTGGACAACCCCTTTAATTTCAATAGGAAGGATAGGTCATCAATAAATATAACTTGGACAACCCCTTTAAAACTTTTGTTGGTCCAACACTGCATTTAAATAATAATTTCCAATGGTACTATGGAGGTTCTCTGCTAAAGCAAAATAAACTTTGCTAAACTCTAAACCTCATCTAATTATCTCTGTGTTAAGTAATAAACAATTATACATATAATTAAATATTGGACTCAATGTGTAATAAGTCTATGGCCACACTTACATTACCTCCTGACGAAGCTGAGGCGAAACGCGCATCGGGTTCTTTTGCCTGTCCCGTGCCTGCTGTCTCTGCCCTCCATCATGTCTCATGGTATGTTGTGACTTTCCATCAAGATATCCACGGATTACTTTTTGCTTACAGCTCTCATGAGGGTCTGATGTATGGGGTCTCATTTACTTTGTTTTGTATCCCATAGGGGCATTATCTTTTGCCTATGCTCTTATTTGCATATTAGGACCCAGCGCTTGAGTCTCATCTTGTGGATATGCACTTAGGTGATGATGACAGTTAGAATTATTCAAATGGGGTTTGTGTATGATACAGCCCTCTTTTTTTCTGTGAATCACCATATTGCATACTTTCTACACACCTGACATGTTTTCCATCTTTTGGTGGGTTACAGAGACACCGGCCGGGGGACTGCGGCATCCGTGGGTTTTCTGCTGACTCTTCAAATCTCTTTTTTGTTGTCCTTAAAATTCCAAGAATTATGTATTGTCTATTATTATGAAATAAAATATATATATATTTTTAATACATTGGGCATCGATTTGTTGTTTATCGGACAACACTTTAGGTCTTTATAGTTGTTTTTCTTGTTTGCCCCCAATTATGGCATTATAAGTGAGGCCTTTTTCTTGTTTGGTTCAATGTGTAATAAAACTGCAAAACAAACCTACATTTAGCAATTCATAGCAATTAAGGATTGGATGCCGTGGTGTGCACAGGGTGTTTGGCACCCAGGGCGATCATTTCTCTGGCACCCCCCTACCTTCCCAATACTTGACCACATACCTCTTACATTCAGGGATATCTCCTGTCATGTAGACCCTCTTCTGTCCTCTTCTCCTCCGTTTGGCCGCCATGAGAAATTCTTTCAGCAGCATCTTGTCTCTACAGAGTTTGTAACACAGACATGTTAGATTTCTCAATTTTTCCATCAACCTCCCCATCCTGGTGTCCCCACAGTGTGATCCTGCTGTCACCCCAATACTGTGCCCGTTGTGCCCCCCAATGTCCCAGGTACTATACCGCTGAAAAAATAGTGACCCTAATAGACATAATTGGAGTCCTTTATCAAACTGGTGTAAAGTAGAACTGGATTTCCAAAAGAGCTGTCAAATATGAAAGGTGGAATCTGATTGGTTGCTATGGGCAACTAAGCCAGTTTTACTTTACATCAGTTTGATAAATTACCCCAAATGTCCCTATAGTGTGCACAGCAGCTATAATGTCCCCTAGAGTGCCCCCAGTAATAATAACATCTTATATTGTGCTCCAGGTAATAATCCCTGTATAGTGTCCCCAGAAATAATAGAATAGCCCCTACAGTGCCTCCTTAATAGCAAGGCCCACATGCTGCCCCCCACACAGTAATTTCCCCCACACAGTAGTGTCCACCACACAGTAATTTCCCCCATACTGCCCCCCACACAGTAGTGTCCACCACACAGTAATTTCCCCCATACTGCCCCCCACACAGTAGTGTCCTCCCACGCTACCCCCACACAGTAGTGTCCCCCACGCTTCCCCCCACACAGTAGTGTCCCCCACACTGCCCCCACACAATAGTGTCCCCTGCACTGCCCCCACACAGTAGTGTCCCCCATGCTGCCCTCCACACAGTAGTGTCCCCTACACTGCCCCCCACACAGTAGTGTCCCCCAAGCTGCCCCCCACACAGTAGTGTCCCCCACGCTTTCCCCCACACAGTAGTGTTCCACACACAGTAGTGTCCCCCACGCTGCCCACCACACAGTAGTGTCCCCCACACAGTAATTTCCCCTACACTGCCCCCACACAGTAGTCCTCCATCACAGTAGTGTCCCCCCGCGCTGCCCCCCACACAGTAGTGTCCCCCACACAGTAGTTTCCCCCACACAGTAATTTCCCCCTCACAGTAGTCCCCCCACACAGTAGTGTCCCCCCACGCTGCCCCCACACAGTAGTGTCCCCCACGCTGCCCCCCACAAAGTAGTTTCCCCCACGCTGCCCCCCACACAGTAGTGTCCCCCATGCTGCCCCCCACACAGTAGTGTCCCCCACACTGCCCCCAACACAGTAGTGTCCCCCACACTGCAGTGTCCCCCACATTGACATCCCTCCCATAATAAATTGCCCCCCCCCCACTGTGTCACACAGTATCCAACCATATTCCCTCCACGTCTACCTGTGTGCACCCCCTCATGTCCCCCAAAGTTGCCACATTATAAAATAAAAGTTTGCCCCCACACGTCCTCTGTCCTGTGTGCACCCCAGCCCCCTCATGACCCCCCAAAGTTGCCACATTATAATATAAAATAAAAGTTTGACCCCACACGTCCTCTGTCCACCCCGGCCCCCTTATGTCCCCCAATGTTGCCACAGAAAAGAAAAAAGAAAGAAAGAAACCCTAAAAGCTAAATACTTACCTGCACTTGCTTGCAGAGTCCCGGCACTGTGCTGCTGAGTCCCGGCACAGGGGCGTGCGATGACGTCATCACGCTCGCCTGCGTCCGGATTTCACTACTAGGCCTGAAGCCTATTGCGGTGATCGGCGGCAGGGCAGGGAACTATGCCCTTCGCTCCCTGCCCTGCCGCAGTATGTGGGACTGCGTCACGGTGTCAGCGCTTCAGCAATGAGCGCTTCCATCTGTATTGATGGAAGCGCTCATTGCTTCTGGGCCTGCTGGCACCCCCGTCAGAGCCGGCACCCGGGGAGCAGCGCCACCCGTCCCCCCCTGGGCACGCCACTGATTGGATGTTCAGTTGTCTTCGATGGCAAGATAAAACACTGCAATATTTATCAAATTTTTTGTTTTATCACATTCATATCGGACAGACAATGTGATTTTCCCTCTTCTAGTCAGTCTACCCTTAACCATTCACGAGGACAGATCTCTAGTGTTAGTACATGTAACAGTCAACATTTAACAATACACACATAGAAACAAACAAATCTGATAATACAGACATGAACATATGAAGGGCAAATAGGAAACGTTCCATCACATTAATTTATTTTTATTCAATAAAACTTTGAGCTCAGTAAAATATTTTTGGCGCCAATAAAAATAAATTCCCAATAAAAGATTAAATAATCCCCCAATGCACAATAAAAAAACAAATGTTGTACTGCACCTTTTTATTTCATACAATTTTATTCCTTTTGCAGCATCATTTATTCATAACCACACCCTTATTCTTGGAGTACAGACTTCACACACAGCTCTGCTGAGCATCCATCAAATACTTCTCCACTATACGGTAACTTCAGGCATCCATCACAACAGCAACTCAAAGCCACACTTATTCACATTCCAGTGAATGATTTATGGCTGCAATACTACTCTTCAGCTAAAAGTCCTCTCTGTGCGATATTCCTGAAACTATACAGCCACACAGCTTTCGTGGAAAAACATATACACACCACACCCAGAACTGCTGATGATCACTATTGACTATTTCTGCCATTACTTGCTAACATCTTCTGGTCTTTACTCTGTAATTGATACAAAACTTATAAGACATCATACTCTTATAATAATAAAACATTTGTTGTTGAAATCGAAACATATAATCATTTTATATGCCATGTGGTCTTACTCATTTGGTAGAGCACATATATTTTTCTTTAAAGGGAACCTGTCACCAGTTTTATGGTGTCCTAACTAAGGGCAACATAAATAAGTGACTGATTCTCTTAGCAAAATGCTGGGTTACTTTCTTTAATTGTAAAAACACAAAATGCAATCGCACACTGCAACCAGCAACCTGCCCTGCCTTTCTGCTGGATGTTGAATAAGGCATTGGTGTACATTTTGGCCAAAGCGTAATAAGCCACTCACCACGTCAAGGTCGCCTTCATGAGTGGTCCCTAACACTAGTTCCTACCTTTTATGGGCCATGACAGCCACATAAAGTCCAGGGAGCGCAGGCACAGCATGCATGCCAAGCACACTCTGCTTTTAACCCCGTCCGGTGCCATTACAGCTTTCAACGGATCCAGGGATGCAAGTACTCACATGCATGCTGAGCCCACTATATACTTCTCCTGGAGCCTAATGGCTACTGGTAGGTGCTGTATAAGCAGACTCAGTTTTATATTGACTTTAAAACCAGCCTCCAGGGGGGCAGATCAACTGGACAGGTGTGCTTGACTGCTTGGAGATCGCCACGCCTCCAATACGTACTACAAAGAGAAAAATATGGAAAATTCAGCCCGCACAACCCCTAGCAGGTGCAGATTGCTATGGCGAAATAGAGATATAAATGTAAAAACACAAAATGCAATCGCACACTGCAACCAGCAACCTGCCCTGCCTTTCTGCTGGATGTTGAATAAGGCATTGGTGTACATTTTGGCCAAAGCGTAATAAGCCACTCACCACGTCAAGGTCGCCTTCATGAGTGGTCCCTAACACTAGTTCCTACCTTTTATGGGCCATGACAGCCACATAAAGTCCAGGGAGCGCAGGCACAGCATGCATGCCAAGCACACTCTGCTTTTAACCCCGTCCGGTGCCATTACAGCTTTCAACGGATCCAGGGATGCAAGTACTCACATGCATGCTGAGCCCACTATATACTTCTCCTGGAGCCTAATGGCTACTGGTAGGTGCTGTATAAGCAGACTCAGTTTTATATTGACTTTAAAACCAGCCTCCAGGGGGGCAGATCAACTGGACAGGTGTGCTTGACTGCTTGGAGATCGCCACGCCTCCAATACGTACTACAAAGAGAAAAATATGGAAAATTCAGCCCGCACAACCCCTAGCAGGTGCAGATTGCTATGGCGAAATAGAGATATAAATGTAAAAACACAAAATGCAATCGCACACTGCAACCAGCAACCTGCCCTGCCTTTCTGCTGGATGTTGAATAAGGCATTGGTGTACATTTTGGCCAAAGCGTAATAAGCCACTCACCACGTCAAGGTCGCCTTCATGAGTGGTCCCTAACACTAGTTCCTACCTTTTATGGGCCATGACAGCCACATAAAGTCCAACTTTCTTTAATTGACCCAGTCAATCTACCAACATCTTGTATTGAAAAGCTCCAGCTGATAATGATGAGTCCTGAATATTCATGAGCTCCTGACTCTCCCCGCCCACCTACTGCTGATTGACAGGTTTTTTTTCCATATGAATCTGCAGCAGGTGGGCGGGGGAGTGGCTATAGCTCTGAATTAAATAAACACTGGACTCAATGACATCACGCTGGACTCAAATCAGCTCATTAGCATTCGGCATGCGGCATCTTTGTGTGTATATTATGAGGTAACCATCTGTCACACCAGTAAGTGAATACATCTAAGGTACTTTTTAGTAGTTAATGATTGTATATAATTAGTTAGATTATAATCAAATATCCACATTACAGGTTCCCTTTAAGACTGTGTTCACACATGACAATTAGATACTTTGAAAAAAAGAAAGAAAAATTATTAATCTTCACTTGTGTCTTGCAAAAAGGCTTTGCGCATCCCTTACTAAAACACAGCAATAACATTTCAACAATCTTAGACTCTTTTTGTCTTATTCCTCTATCTACTCCTCATTCCTCTCCCCTCCCCCACTACACATTCTTAAAGTTACCCACATGTAGCAGTCAGCCCCCCGTTTCTGACTCGTATCTCTCAAGCATACATCCAGTTTTCCTGAGACACATATAAATACCCCAATCTATGTGTCTATGTCCCTTAAGAGAACAGTCCTGAAATGAAAGGGCATTTTTCAAGGAAACCATCTATACACATCTCTCTTTCAAGGCTATATACACATTCTGAGGCAATTTTTGTTTATGATTGCAGTTTACTTATTTTTGGCTAAAAATCATATTTTTATATATAATTTATATTTTAGATATTCCATTCTATCACAAAGGGTTAACTGTTTCTTTGTTTTGCAAATATTTAGAATATAGTGATATATATTCATAATTTCAAATATTCTAGATTTTTTTTTCTATCAGTAACCTCCCTTCTTGCTTGTGGGCCAATGAGAAGGCTGCAGTGTCTCTGTCATAGCTTAGCAACATCCCTAGCAACCAATAGGAAAGTTGCCTACCCCTTACTATATAAGAACCTCCCCAGCAGCCATTTTGTGCTGTTTCATGCAGTTGTGAGAGAGAGATGAGTGTGCTAATTGTGCTATGCTGAATCTCTGTTTTATATTAGATAGTGTAGGTTAGTTAGTGAATAGGTTAGCTGATTAGGTTCCAGTGTAGGATGTAAGGTACATTAGTGCGGTAGCTCAGTAATATATATAATCCAGCTAGATAGTGTAGGTTAGTTAGTGAATAGGTAGCTGATTAGGTTACAGTGTAGGGTGTTAGGTACATTAGTGCGGTAGCTCAGTATATATATATATAGATAGTGCGAGATAGTGTAGGTTAGTTAGTTAATAGTGTAGCTGATAGGGTTTAGTGCAGGGTGTAGTGTAGATTAGATAGAGATATAGTATAGTGTAGCCTTTTGCAGTCTGTTTAGTCTGTGAAAAAAAAATGTATTTTGCTTTGTTTTAGGTTTTTGTGTGCTAGGATTGTCTGCATTCATGACCCAAGCCAGTGGCAAGGAGTCCTCTGAGCAGCAGCAGTTCTCCACCTTCTGCAGGACCAGCGCCCAGCCCCAATAATCAACCCTCATGCTGTTTGATAGCTACAGTGAGAGGGATATCTTGGGGGAGGTAATGCAGGAGAGTGAGCTAGAGCTTGGTCCGGATGGTCAGGACCTTTTGGAAGGGATGGAGGAGAGGTACCGCCCATCAGTACCCCAGTGACATCCCTTCCAACTGGTGCGGATGGTTTCAGCCACAGAACCCCTGCATGTAGTCAGACCCAGGCGTCAGCGAGGGGTCAGACCCAGGCGTCAGTCGACCTTGGGTCTGACATTACAGGCGATTAAGAGGAGGGTGATTTTGAATGGGTGCCACTTCTCTTGTCAGGTAACAGCAGCACTGATGAGGAAGGTAGGCACCCGAGGCAAACAGTCACCAGGAAGCCCAGTGGCAGTATTGGCAGCAGAAGGCGGCAGCAGCAGGTGCCAGCTCCACCTGTGCACACCGAGCCCGAACAGGCGCAAGCCAGCACCACTCCATCTGACAGGAGGTTGGTGTGTAAGTCACCTGTTTGGGCTTACTTTACCCAGGGTGAGGACAGGGAGGTCTGTTGCTCGGCTGGGTACCACTGCCCTTACTCAGCACCTGAGAGTCAAATATTGGCAGGAGTGGAAACAAATTCAGGGTGGTCGTAGCAGCGCCAGCAGCAGTGCACAGAAGACAGCAGCTCCTGTCACTGTCATGCAGCCACCCCAACCTCTTCTAACAATGCATTACCACTCCCCCACTCCCTCTCCTAGAGGTACTGCTACCGGCAGCCAGATCTCTGCCTCCTCTGCACCCTCATCTATCGCCTCCACTGCTGTCCGGCACCAGCCGTCAGTTGCTGATGCATTTGAATGCAGTGCACCCTACGCCACCTGGGGACCGACTTGCGCGCTCGCTCAATGGGGTCCTGACAAGGGTTATCTCCCAAAATCTGCTGCCCTTCAATATTATGGACTGCAATCCATTCTGACATATGTTCGAGCAGGCCCAGCCCAGATGGCGTGTCCCCAACTGCCATTTCTTTGCCAGGACCGGCGTCCTTGCCCTACACCAGCACATTGTACAGAATGTATCCCTGTCATTGGATCACGCTGTCTGCGACAGGGTACATCTGACAATGGATGCCTGGACCAGCAGACATGGGCTGGGATGATACATAAGCTTTACTGCCCATTGGGTGTCCCCTGAGGCGCAGGGGAGGGATCATCAGATGTGGCGGCATCTCAGTTTGTGGTGCCGCCCCGGGGTGTCCAGGGGAGAACTGCTGCTCTCCCTCAAGCCACTGTCTCCACCGCTGCTAAGTCCCCCAGCAAGCGTCCCCGTATGTGGGGCACGTCCGCTGCCAGGCCGTGCTTCAGCTTGTGAGCTTAGGGGAACAGAGACACACTGGACCTGATGTTCTGGCTGCCCCCCAGGCTCAGGTCCACAAGTGGCTGACACCCTGAAGGCTCCAGGCAGGTATGGTTGGCTGTGACAACGGCAGCAATCTCCTCGCCGCCCTCCATGCTGGCAGTCTCACACACATGAACTGCATGGCACATGTCCTCAACCTTGTGGTACAGAAGTTGCTACGCACATACCCAAGGTTGAGTGACATAGTGCCAAGGGTACCTAGGATTGCCAGCCACTTCTGACACTCCCCAACTGCCACCACGTCCCTGTCAAAACTGCAATGGGACAACAGTCTGCAACCTCACAGGCTGATTGTAGACAGCGTGACGCGATGTAACTCCACCCTCCACATGCTGGGGAGGTTGTGGGAGCAGAGACGGGCGGTGAAAAAATACCTGCTGGACCAAGGCACATCCAGGCCATCACACCCACTCCCCTACATCACCAAGGCAGAGTGGGGCAAATACACCATGGTCTGCCACATGTTGGCCCTATTTGAGCAGGCAACCACGATGGTCAACGAGAAGCATGTCGGCCTCAATGACACGCTCCTCATACTGTTCCTGCTGGACAGAACACTAGATCACCTGCTCGAGGCTGGGGAGATTGCCTCGGTGGAAAAAAAAGAGGCAACAATGCTCCACCAAGACCAGGCCCCGGCCCAGGATGAGGAGGAGGAAGAATTTTTTAAGTAGTTTGCCGACATCCAGGAGTCTAGGGCTGGTCAGGAGGGAAAGCCGGTGCAGGGGGCACCGTTAGTCCGGGGCAGGAGGACCAAGATGTCATGATCCTGGGCAGCCGAGAAGAGTCACAGCGGGCTGTCCTCTTCCCCATGGCTGTCCACATGCTCAGGAGGGACCCCTGGATCAGGAAAATAAAGGAGAGGGATGAGTTTTGGTTGGCCACCCTTTTAGACTCTCGCTGAAAGGGGAAACTGGAGCAGTTCATCCTAGCCAGATAGAGGGAGGCCCGTATACAAAACCTGCGGGCCTATATGCTCCCCTGGCTGGAGCAGGCAAACCCTCAGCTTAATGCTCCAGTTCTCCGCCCCCAACTCACCTACCAGGTGGCTGGCCCAAGCACCTCCAGCCGAGCAGGTGATCTTATCGGTGAGATGAGGCTGTTCTACCAGTCTGCGCGATACAGCAGCAGTCACCGTCAGCGTCTGGCCCGCATGGTGACAGACTACATGGGGTACGTTGGTGCTTCCGACAGCATGAGCACTGACAACTCGATTGGGTACTGGTTTGCCAGGCTGGACACCTGACGTGAGCTCACTCAGTATGCGCTGGAAGTACTGTCTTGCCCCCCCCTCCAGCGTACTGTAAGAGCGGACATTCAGCGGGACAGGTTGGGTGGTCACCGACAAGCTTACCATCTGTCCACTGACTCCGTGGACAGACTTACATTTATAAAAATGAACGCGTCCTGGATCGGCAGCGACTTCTTGGCCCCTGCCATCGGTTCTAGGTGCTGAAGGGTTCTTTGTCAATCCCTCTCCTTGGCTCTCCCTCCCAAACTTCGTTGTTCTTTAATGTCTGTATATATTCCTTAATGATTTTAATTATTTATTTATTTAATTATTTATTTATGGATTACATTTTTTATTCATTTATTTATTGATAACTTTATATATTTATGTATTGATGAATTTATTTATGTATTTATTGAAGATTTTATTTATGTAATTATTTATTTATGGATGATTTTTTTTATGTTTATTTATTTATTCATTGATAACTTTATTTATATATTTCTGTATTGATAAATTTATTGATGTATTTATTGATGAATTGATGTATTTAATTATTGATGACCTTATTTATATATTTCTGTATATATTCTGTATGTATAAAAAAATATTTTGCAACCAATTTTTTGTTTTTAAATCTTTCCGTTTATTTATCTTTTTTTCATTAATTTATTAAACCTCATTTATTTATTCATTCATTCATTAATTTAACTAACTGTTAAAATATATATATATATATATATATATATATATATAATAAACATTAAGCCCATTTGAATAACGGGCGCTAGAACAATAGTGCACAAGCATTAGTAGCAACATTCATTAGTAGCAACATTATATCTTAAATGTCAAGGGAACTTTACCATTTTGACTTTTTGTGTTGAATAACTCGATTCAATTGATTAATCGTTTCAGCCCCAGTTTAGCGTAACCCTTATTCCTCTGTGTGATCTCTAGACACTGCCCTCCATACATAAACCATATTGGAAAATAGTCCTCCCAGATACCAATTGACACACAGTGCTCCACACGTTGCCGGCACCGGTCTGCTCTCAGTTTCTATATCGGGCACATTGAGTCTGGAGAAGAACACTGCAGTAACGCAGCCTGCCGCGCCATGTGCTGATTTCTCCAAGCCAGAGGGCAGCAGGACTGCCATGGTTTAGCAGCGGCTCTCTCATCCTCCTTTTCATGGTTACCGACACTCGCACGACCGAAATATGATCAGCGCCACACACACCCCGGGTTCCTGTAGGTTCCAGAAAAATGTACAGTAATCTGGTCCACAACAATGCAGATGTCTGGAGGGGGAGAAAATTTCAGGGCTTCCAGGGATGGGGTAGATACATTATAGCATGATGGACAACATGTATATATCTACCCCATCTTTCCCTGGAAGCCCTGCATTAATCTACCCCTCCAGACATCTGCATTGTATAGGACCGGATTACTGTACGTTTATCATGAACTTAAAGGTATGAATTTCTATGTTAAGTCCACAAAGATGAAGCAAAGCTGCATTCGTTTTGTGGGGTAAGTTTACCGGCTGTTCTATGTAACTCGAGAACACATTTTGCCTTCAAATCAGACTACAAACTGCGCTCTGCTGATGACAGTGTAGGTGCTCCACGGTGCCTGTCAGCCCCTTTCTGGTGAAGTCTGCCCCGGGCTGTGTGACACTACCCCCCGTGTGTAGCCAAACCTCGCAGCTAAAGGCTTATTCAACAGCATGACCTGTGATTGATGATCAGTTCCCCTCCCCTCGGTGATGACTCAGTCATGTTCCCAGGCTGCTATCGGGGTCCTTGGCGTCTGCCTCCAGTGCGCAGCCTGGGAACATGACTGAGTCATCACCGAGGGGAGGGGAACTGATCCTGGTGGCTGAGCCGGGGACACTTCCACACCCGGGCCAACTCAACCTGGTTCCTTACTGGCTTCTGTGCTCTGACTGACAGATGATGGTTAGTTGCTGCAGATGGCTGGAGGATGTGTGGCGCTGATAATGTATGGGTTGTGCGATCTGCGGTAACCATGCCTCTTCACAGACAAAAGGAGGATGACAGAACCGCTGCTAAACCACTCCAGTCCTGCTATCCCTGGCTTGGAGGAATCAGCACACGGCACGGCTGGCTGCGTTACCGCAATGTTCTTCTCTAGACTCAATTTGCCCCATATGGAAACTGAGAGCAGACCGCTGCAAGCAGCATGTGTAGCTAATGTCGTACAAATTTATTGTGGGCTGTAAAAACATAAAATACAATCGATAAAATATTTTGTCAAATGACAAATATAGCATTTTGTATGCATGGGAGCACATTCCTGCTGCAAACAAAGAACCTGCTGCTGCTTTCAGAGGTGTCAAAGTTTATTTTTCTTGTTACCCAGGTCTGGTGAGGGCCCATTCCTGGGAAAACATTCCTGCTGCAAACCAAGAACCTGATGCTGCTTTCAGAGGTGTCAGAGTTTATTTTTGTTGTTGCCCAGGTCTGGTTGTGGCCCATTCCTGGGAAAACATTCCTGCTGCAAACCAAAAACCTGCTGCTGTGTGTTCCTGCTGAGTTAGGCCGAGCTATGTGTAGGCCTTAGACTCGACCAATACCATGTACCCGCTGCTGCTGTCTGTCCTGAGTATGTTGAGTTATGTGTTGGCCTTATACTCCACCGTTACCGTTATCTGCTGCTGCTGTCTGTCATAATCTTGATGAGTTATGTGTTTGCCTTGTCCTACATTGTTACCATTTCCCTGCTGCTGTCTGTTTCTGCTGAGTTAGGCCCAGCTATGTGTAATCCTGACACTACAGCATTAGCATTTTCCAGCTGCTGCTATCTGTCCTGATATTACAGAGTTAGGTCCAGCTATGTGTATGCCGTATACTACAGCGTTACCATTTCCTGCTGCTTTCTGTTTTGTTCCTGCTGAGTTAGGCAAAGCTCTGTGTATGCTTTACAATACAACGTTACTATTGACCTTCTGCAGTCTGACCTGCTCCTGCTGAGTTTGTTTCAGCTAGGTGTAGGCCTTATACTATACCCTTAACAATTATCTGCTGCTGCTGTTTGTCCTGATCCTGCTGAGGAACTACCAGCATGGACCACTTATTCGCCCTTGGACTTTATCAACTATTGACTATTAGAATTCTCTAAAACTGTTGTGCATGCTTAATTTTTTGTGCATGTGCTCTGTTCAGCATAGATTGTCAATATTTATATACATATATATATATATATATATTTATATATATTAAGATTCGTTTGAATAAAATATAATCATGCTGTGTTACGCTTTATTCACCCAAAAAAAGTTTTCTTTAATTTATTTTATATATTATAATTTTACTTTACTTGGGTTGTGGGCGGCCTTAGTTGTGGTTCTTACAAAAATTTGGTAGGGACCGCATGTGGGCTTCTTTTGTCAAAAGGTCTTGTGCAGTTAACATTATACAGGACTGATGGAGGACCCTAATAAAATTTTATTATTTTGTTATTTTCTTGTTTGTTTTAATCAGGATATAGGTGCGAACATGGTGTTGTCTGTCGTCCTAAACAGGATGCCTGACTTCCATATTGACCTCTCCACATGGTTGGGTGTTACTGACATTATACTCATCCTTGTGGTAATCCTGTTTTGGGAATAGAGAATTATTGCCACACGTATATATCTATATATACAATTTTATTTGATATTACTTCTTGACAACTATGTAATGATAATGTGCACATGCGATTTTTATAGAATCAAAGCTTTTTACTTTACAATATAAAATGTGGTGGTATATATAATATTCTTGCAGACATGTCAACATTTTGGGAGTTATTCTTATCATTTCCAAGGTTTGCTATCATGTGACCGCATAGACTGGATGCGTTTGTGACTCAGCTTGCGCTCACTTTCTGGTGCAAACATGTGATCTGTTATCATTTGAACGCCCTGTCTATGGACACTCGCGCCCTGTGTGTGTTCCTCCTTCGATGCAATCACATTATTGCATCATATTTTTCTTTATGTAATGCGGAAGCAATGCAGTTAACCTAAGGGGACGCTATATTGGATCTATGCTGGTTAGTTTTAGCCCCCCTCCATTATGTTTTTAATCAGTACACCTGAAATTTTAGTGACAACATTTATTTTTAATATCTTTTTTTTAATATTGAAATTTGATGAATTAAGCAGATAATAAGAATTCACTTACATTAATGGAAGTTATTAATCTCTCCACAGTATGGACACTAGTATATTATTGCATTTTTTTAACATTACTTTTTAATTTTAGACACAATATGAATCTAACACATAAAATCAAATTCTATTTTTAATAGTTTGCATTAAATAATCACCTGAGTTTGTATTTGTACTTGGCACCATTCACTTTTATCACTGCTTGAGAAAGGTCCCATTGTGTGGACTGCAACGTCGCTTTTTGTTTAATAAACGCACACTTTCTTGAGGCTGTGCCGTGGCATGTGTATATATATATATATATATATATATATACATATACATATACATATATACACTCACCTAAAGAATTATTAGGAACACCATACTAATACGGTGTTGGACCCCCTTTTGTCTTCAGAACTGCCTTAATTCTACGTGGCATTGATTCAACAAGGTGCTGATAGCATTCTTTAGAAATGTTGGCCCATATTGATAGGATAGCATCTTGCAGTTGATGGAGATTTGAGGGATGCACATCCAGGGCATGAAGCTCCCGTTCCACCACATCCCAAAGATGCTCTATTGGGTTCAGATCTGGTGACTGTGGGGGCCATTTTAGTACAGTGAACTCATTGTCATGTTCAATAAATCATTTTTCCAGTCTTCAACAGTCCAATTTTGGTGAGCTCATGCAAATTGTAGCCTCTTTTTCCAATTTGTAGTGGAGATGAGTGGTACTCGGTGGGGTCTTCTGCTGTTGTAGCCCATCCGCCTCAAGGTTGTGCGTGTTGTGGCTTCACAAATGCTTTGCTGCATACCTCGGTTGTAACGAGTGGTTATTTCAGTCAATGTTGCTCTTCTATCAGCTTGAATCAGTCGGCCCATTCTCCTCTGACGTCTAGCATCAACAAGGCATTTTTGCCCACAGGACTGCCGCATACTGGATGTTTTTCCCTTTTTACACCATTCTTTGTAAACCCTAGAAATGGTTGCGTGAAAATCCTAGTAACTGAGCAGATTGTGAAATACTCAGACCGGCCCGTCTGGCACCAACAACCATGCCACGCTCAAAATTGCTTAAATCACCTTTCTTTCCCATTCTGACATTCAGTTTGGAGTTCAGGAGATTGTCTTGACCAGGACCACAACCCTACATGCATTGAAGCAACTGCCATGTGATTGGTTGACTAGATAATCGCACTAATGAGAAATAGAACAGGTGTTCCTAATAATTCTTTAGGTGAGTGCATATATATATATATATATATATATATATAGATAGCAAAAAGATGAGGCAGCACTCCGACATAAGGTGAAAGCAAACGTGGATCCTTTATTCCCCTCTGCAACGTTTCAACCGCTCATTGCGGTCTTTATCAAGCATGTTATACAAGTGTCATACAGGGGTATATATACCCAAAGTGCATTGTGGTAATACAAGTGGAAATTATTCAATTATGTGAATATAAACATAGAGAAACAGCTCAATAAAACAAAAAATTATCACAGGGATGAAGCCAGCATCCCAGTGATATCATACAATTTGTACATATAGTGAAAAATATTAGTATACATGATCATATTGATGCCATAGCATAAGTACTCTTAAATAAAACTCATTGTATAAGTGGTACACCACATGTGTAATCGTGTCGATAATAATCATGATTTAAAAACATTCAGCAAACTCACACAACGGTAGATGACCACCGGCGCCAAAATCCGCGTCCTCATTAACCAACAGCGCATGTCCGGTCACCTAGCAACGCCCCCCAAACAGAACAGGACAAGCGGCGTCACTCCAGTCACGGGACAGATCACATGCTCACGGGACAGATCACATGCTCGACCACATGACTATCGCAACACACAGATGCCACGTCAGAGGGCGGCGTCAGACTACGTCACCGAGGAGGGGCAGCACCGAAAGTCAAGGTGAAAACGACGTCAGCTAGCTGGCGCCGTTGTCACGGTGACCATCCGCACAAGCCCGCCCAGAAGACGCGTCAAAGCCAGGGAAGGAAATGCGCCACTGGAAAACACAGAGAGTAGGTGAAAACAAAGGGCACAATCCAATTAAATAATCCGATTAAATAATCAGCAAAACAGAGATATATCTATATATAACTGTCCACATCGGAGATGTGTAGACTATATTATATTATACTAGATTGCTGTGATGGCTAATCAAGATAAGAGTGAACGTGGTACAGTGTATATCGGCACCATATAAGATCAATTTAAGATCGGTGCCATACAGCTCAATATACTAGAAGAAGGGAGAAAAAGAAGGGAGGAGCCAACGGTTAACTCATTTCCATGATAATAACCAAAAGCTCATAGCGGGTAAGAGGTCAAGGACATATCAGTGCCCCGTACCCCAATACCCAATTACACCCCATAATCTCCAAAGGATAAACAAGGAGAAGACCACCACTACATGTATAGAGCCATCAACAGACAACTAATATAGTAATTATAGATATTTATTTTCATATATATCTCAGTTATGTAGTATCCAGTTATTGTGCCCCATGGATCCCCCCAATCATGAGATGACATAAACGGAGAACCGCAGGATTCCTGGACCGCAGTACATCAAAACCGCTGCCAAAGCATTGATAGAAGTAATCTAAAAGAAAGAAACAAAGAACGGTTTAAACAACTGTAAAACCAAAAATCGTAACAAATAGTGAGATGGATGACACTTATACGTCTCACACCTACACAGGCACAATGGGAAAGGAAAAAGGCAGAGTCGATCGGCGAGCAACACATTATATCACACTCCACTTAAAGTCAACATTAAGACCATTGGGTCTAAGAGAGTCGAGGCGATGGATCCATCTAAGCTCCCTCTGTTTGAGGGCCCTAATCCTATCACCTCCCCTCCTAGACTGAGTAATCTGATCCAGAATCATAAATTTAAGATCCTTCTCTTTATGATTAGCTTCTACGAAATGTTTAGGGACTGGCAGATCTTTTCTCTTGCGTCTAATTGAGAAACGATGATTGTTGAGACGTGTCTTCATGTCACATGTGGTCTCCCCAACATATAGGAGACCACATGGACAGGAGAGCACATACACGACAAACGAACTGTCACATGTCAGATAATGACCAATGGTATAGGGGACACCTGTATGCGGATGGATAAACTTGTCACCCTTGGTCATGTAGGAACAATTTACACAACTAAGACAGGGATAACTACCTTTTTTACGTGATCCGATGTATGTTTGTGTCAAACCTTTACTGGGAATATCAGCCCTGACCAGTTTATCACGAAAACTGGTAGGGCGTTTATATGAAAAAAGTGGGGGTACAGTGAATGCAGTGATGTTCGGGAGATTGCTCTTGAGGATGGACCAATGTTTGCGGACAATTTTAGCAATACATCCACTCTGCTCAGAATAAGTGGATATAAATGGAATTCTCTCCACTTTATTCTGTTTCACCAATGGTGATTGATGTATACTTTTAACCTTATTTAGATGTTTATCAATGACCTGGGAAGGATAACCACGTGCCCTGAACTTCTGTGTCATTTGTGCATATCGAACAGGTAATTTATCAGTATCCTGCACCACCCTCTTAACCCTAAGAAGTTGACTGTACGGCAATGAGTTAATGGTCGACCTAGGATGACAACTGCTATAGTGCAATAATGTATTGCAATCTGTAGGCTTAGTATAGATATCGGTCAATAATTTATCTCCAACTACCGAAACAGTGGTGTCAAGAAATTGTACTTGAGTCTCAGAATAGACCAGGGTAAATTGAATGTCAGGATCCAATCCATTCAAGAAATCATGAAATGACTCCAGTGAAACTGGGTCACCATGCCAAATGAGGAAGACATCGTCTATGTATCGCCACCACCCCAGTACCTTACTGAAGTGGTGGGACACATAGACAAGGTCCTCCTCAAGGGCCGCCATGAAGACATTGGCGTAAGTGGGCGCCACGTTAGACCCCATAGCGGTCCCTCTCAATTGCAGATAGAAACTATCCAGGAACAAAAAATAATTGTTCTTTAAAACCAGATCCAACAACTGGACAATGAAGTCCTGACAATCACAAGAGTAGTTACCTCCAGATAGTTGTCTCTGGACAGCAGATAAACCTCTTGCATGATCGATGGAGGTATATAAACTGGTGACGTCAAAAGACGCCACCAGACATCCATCAGGTAATTTGATATTGGAGATCTTGTCAAGGAAATCCCCAGTGTCCCTGATGTAGGATCTGGCACCGACTGCAAAGTGGCGAAGCAAACGATCTAAAAAAATAGAGATGTTAGAAAAAATGGATCCGGTTCCAGCAACAATGGGCCGGCCAGGTGGATCTAGCATAGATTTGTGTATCTTAGGTAACACATATATGACGGGTGTCCGTGGCTGTGGTATGATCAAAAAAGAATAAAGCTCATTGTCAATGATGCCCTGACACAATGCTGCATCAAGGACCCCCTTGATACAACGGGCAATATCAAATCTCGGATCACCCGTCAGGACCCTGTACACATTACCATCATTCAATTGTCTCCTAATCTCCTGTATATACTTAGGGGTGTCCATAACAACAACCGCACCCCCCTTGTCAGCAGGTTTGATCGTGAGGCTGTTGTTATGGCATAGTCCCTCAAGTACAGCAATCTCAGAGGTGGTCATGTTAGGATGCCTCAATGGCATATCAGAAACCTCTTTGTGTAGGGCGGCTATATCAACAGCAATAGCCTTTTTGAAGGTGTCAAGTACCGGTAAATTACTGGATGGTGAAAAATCACTTTTGGTATAAAGACCTACTGCCCCCAGTTTCAACTCAGAGTGTGTCAAACGATCCGTGGATTGGTCAGACGGAGGACGATCAGCAAACCATAATTTCAATTCAATATTCCTATACAGGCGCTGCAGATCGACCTCCAACTGAAACCAATCCACTTTGGTGGAGGGACAGAAGGACAAACCTTTAGAAAGAACTTTGGTCTGTACATCAGATAAACATACTGAAGAGATATTTACCACAGTTAACACATAATCAGATGCACTAGTCGTAGGACTTAATTCGCTTTCCTGCGCCGAGCCATGGGTTTCACCAGTTTGGGCGATTTTTGATTTCCGCCATCGATGATGCCTGGTGCCACCCCGTCTGGTTCTTTTGACGGCAAAGGGCCCATCTCTAAAAAAGGCTGAGTGGATGAAGGATCATAAGAGGATGTTGCCCCGGAATGTCCAGGTGGTTGTGATTTCCGATTGAAAGGACGATATGCAGACATTTGTTTCTTAGGCCCATCACTCTGCCATGTATAGACTTTCCCCTTTATATAGTCATCCGCATCACGCTGCCACTTTTTTCTTTTAGTAGATTCTTGTTCTTTAATGAATTTAGCTAGATGTTCCATACAACTGTCGTCATAGGTTTTCCAATCCTCAGGTCCCATCATGGTTTTAAGAGCTGACATAGTTTCAGATTGTCGTTTCTTGCTTACCGACAGTTCCTGCTGTAAGTATTCAAGATTGAGCAAAATTATATCGAAGGCATATTTATTAGATATCTGGATAAATTTTTGAGCAAAGGCTGATTCCGCCGGAAATAAATTGGGTTTGAGTTGCGAGCGGATCCCTCTAGGGATTCTATGCTCTTTGAAATATTGTCCCAGAGTCATTAGGTGCAGATCAGTTGAGGCAATTTTCTTGGCATCAGCCTCATAGCATTTTTTCAGATCAATCAAGGTCGGAGTGGATAAAAATAACGGCTCACTTACCAGACCCTGCAAGATCCTTTCCTCATCGTCTCTAGTGTAAGTGAAGACATCAGGGGGATCCATGAAGATGATAATGAAGCGTTTAAGAATTGATGCAAGCTGGAGAGAGTCCAAGTAATACAAATAACAAAAAAGGAGAACCAGCAGCACAAGACAAAAATTGTGGCAGGTGCAATATCCTCAAAGCCGCAGGCTCAAACGGCTATACGTAAATCTAGATAGCAAAAAGATGAGGCAGCACTCCGACATAAGGTGAAAGCAAACGTGGATCCTTTATTCCCCTCTGCAACGTTTCAACCGCTCATTGCGGTCTTTATCAAGCATGTTATACAAGTGTCATACAGGGGTATATATACCCAAAGTGCATTGTGGTAATACAAGTGGAAATTATTCAATTATGTGAATATAAACATAGAGAAACAGCTCAATAAAACAAAAAATTATCACAGGGATGAAGCCAGCATCCCAGTGATATCATACAATTTGTACATATAGTGAAAAATATTAGTATACATGATCATATTGATGCCATAGCATAAGTACTCTTAAATAAAACTCATTGTATAAGTGGTACACCACATGTGTAATCGTGTCGATAATAATCATGATTTAAAAACATTCAGCAAACTCACACAACGGTAGATGACCACCGGCGCCAAAATCCGCGTCCTCATTAACCAACAGCGCATGTCCGGTCACCTAGCAACGCCCCCCAAACAGAACAGGACAAGCGGCGTCACTCCAGTCACGGGACAGATCACATGCTCACGGGACAGATCACATGCTCGACCACATGACTATCGCAACACACAGATGCCACGTCAGAGGGCGGCGTCAGACTACGTCACCGAGGAGGGGCAGCACCGAAAGTCAAGGTGAAAACGACGTCAGCTAGCTGGCGCCGTTGTCACGGTGACCATCCGCACAAGCCCGCCCAGAAGACGCGTCAAAGCCAGGGAAGGAAATGCGCCACTGGAAAACACAGAGAGTAGGTGAAAACAAAGGGCACAATCCAATTAAATAATCCGATTAAATAATCAGCAAAACAGAGATATATCTATATATAACTGTCCACATCGGAGATGTGTAGACTATATTATATTATACTAGATTGCTGTGATGGCTAATCAAGATAAGAGTGAACGTGGTACAGTGTATATCGGCACCATATAAGATCAATTTAAGATCGGTGCCATACAGCTCAATATACTAGAAGAAGGGAGAAAAAGAAGGGAGGAGCCAACGGTTAACTCATTTCCATGATAATAACCAAAAGCTCATAGATTACTTCTATCAATGCTTTGGCAGCGGTTTTGATGTACTGCGGTCCAGGAATCCTGCGGTTCTCCGTTTATGTCATCTCATGATTGGGGGGATCCATGGGGCACAATAACTGGATACTACATAACTGAGATATATATGAAAATAAATATCTATAATTACTATATTAGTTGTCTGTTGATGGCTCTATACATGTAGTGGTGGTCTTCTCCTTGTTTATCCTTTGGAGATTATGGGGTGTAATTGGGTATTGGGGTACGGGGCACTGATATGTCCTTGACCTCTTACCCGCTATGAGCTTTTGGTTATTATCATGGAAATGAGTTAACCGTTGGCTCCTCCCTTCTTTTTCTCCCTTCTTCTAGTATATTGAGCTGTATGGCACCGATCTTAAATTGATCTTATATGGTGCCGATATACACTGTACCACGTTCACTCTTATCTTGATTAGCCATCACAGCAATCTAGTATAATATAATATAGTCTACACATCTCCGATGTGGACAGTTATATATAGATATATCTCTGTTTTGCTGATTATTTAATCGGATTATTTAATTGGATTGTGCCCTTTGTTTTCACCTACTCTCTGTGTTTTCCAGTGGCGCATTTCCTTCCCTGGCTTTGACGCGTCTTCTGGGCGGGCTTGTGCGGATGGTCACCGTGACAACGGCGCCAGCTAGCTGACGTCGTTTTCACCTTGACTTTCGGTGCTGCCCCTCCTCGGTGACGTAGTCTGACGCCGCCCTCTGACGTGGCATCTGTGTGTTGCGATAGTCATGTGGTCGAGCATGTGATCTGTCCCGTGAGCATGTGATCTGTCCCGTGACTGGAGTGACGCCGCTTGTCCTGTTCTGTTTGGGGGGCGTTGCTAGGTGACCGGACATGCGCTGTTGGTTAATGAGGACGCGGATTTTGGCGCCGGTGGTAATCTACCGTTGTGTGAGTTTGCTGAATGTTTTTAAATCATGATTATTATCGACACGATTACACATGTGGTGTACCACTTATACAATGAGTTTTACTTAAGAGTACTTATGCTATGGCATCAATATGATCATGTATACTAATATTTTTCACTATATGTACAAATTGTATGATATCACTGGGATGCTGGCTTCATCCCTGTGATAATTTTTTGTTTTATTGAGCTGTTTCTCTATGTTTATATTCACATAATTGAATAATTTCCACTTGTATTACCACAATGCACTTTGGGTATATATACCCCTGTATGACACTTGTATAACATGCTTGATAAAGACCGCAATGAGCGGTTGAAACGTTGCAGAGGGGAATAAAGGATCCACGTTTGCTTTCACCTTATGTCGGAGTGCTGCCTCATCTTTTTGCTATCTAGATTTACGTATAGCCGTTTGAGCCTGCGGCTTTGAGGATATTGCACCTGCCACAATTTTTGTCTTGTGCTGCTGGTTCTCCTTTTTTGTTATTTATATATATATATATATATATATATATATATACATATACATATATACACATATATACATTTATATTTTATTTTATTAACTTCTTGTGGTCTTTACAATCTGAAAAATGCTTTAAAATAAAAATTGTCAAAGGAATATATTGAAATTTGTATGCATGGGAACATATTCATGCTGCCAACAAAGAACATGCTGCTGTCAGAGGTGTATAAGTTTATTTTTTGGGTTTCCCCGGTCAAGGGAATATCTTCATCCTACAAACAAAGAACCGGCTCCTGTCTATTCAGACTGAGTAGGCCTTATACTGCACCATTATCATTTACCTGCTTATGTTTGTCCTGATGAGTGTGGTGGAGCTATGTGTAGGCCTTATACTACCACGTTACCATTTACCTGCTGCTGCCTGTCCTGATCCTGATAAGTTTTACCCAGGACTAAAGGGTCCTTACTGCAACCTTATTGGTTTAAATTACATAAAAACATAAAAACGTAAACCACGTGTATATAACAGGAAAACAATATTTATTTACAAACAGGACTCTAAGGAAACTTTTTCAACACTTCATGGAGATCTGAAATTTCCTTAATTTTTTTCCATCCAGCACCTCCTATCTTGCGCAGCTGACTCAGCATGTCCTGCATCCGCCTCCGCATGTCCTGCATGCCTCCATCGTGTTGAGCCTGCAGTTGGGCCATTTTTTATTTTTTTGCAATTAAATTAGTACTGTTAGGATAGAATTTTTTATTTTTTATTAAGTGCAATTCAGATTAAGATGCATGGATACCGAATGATATTGCTGTGTGAACATATTTACCCTCCTGGCAGGGGGTGGTGACAACCTCCTCCTCCTAATCAGGATCCGGGTGTGTGGAATATGGCTTCTGAGAGGGACCAGATTCTGCAACCTCCACCACCTCACCCACTTCAGGTGGTGCTTGCTGGGAGGGTCCGGCCTGGTCTCCCTCCTCCTCGCCGGACACCACCACCACCTCCAATCCTCCATCTCATCCATCGACGACCTGTGACGGACTGAGGGAAGTGGAACCCCTGTAATCACACATTATTCAGAATTTATACTAGTATTCAGCGGCTCACCCAACTTCTCCCCAAGGACCCGGTGCTCACTCCACGGATTCAACCAAATCCGATACAGAAATTGCAAAGTAATTAAATTGTTGGAGGGCACTCAATTACCTGAAAACATCCAGTATAGGGTGTCAAATAACCTATTTATTACACATAAAATGCTCACATAAAATGCTCACATAAAAGGCTGTCATAAAAACATACACACATATAAAGTACTGTTGCACCTGTTGGACCCTATTACAATGTATTGTACAAATACACAAATATATAAACACAAATGCCCAAATAAACGCAGATCCAGGCTATGGACTCGATCCTGATATGGGCAGTCCGATTCAGCTGCAATGTTATATCGAGATCTGCGATCCTATTTGGCTGAATCTGTGACCGTACTCAATCGCCATAAGTGGCGTGTGCACGTGATGAAAATCGCATAAGTTGATGCATCAATATAGCCCCGTGGGACAAAGTACGTTACCCCTCTTAAGTCACTGGAGGGAGATCCTTGATCAGCCACTTAGACTCACATTGGCGTCCCGTGTGGTCTGAAGGTCTCGAACGCGGCGTCCCACGTGACCTGGCTGTGTCCCATGTGATTCACGCGGCTCTTTGAAAGACTGGTACGTGAGTTAGGTCCTAGAGTCTGGACTATGTGCTTGTATTCGCACAAAAGTTCACTCGGCGGGGGTCCGGGGGGCTGCCTTTCAGTATCGGCACCTCGGTTCTTCAATGAAAATCCTTTGCTGTCAATAACCGGATTAAGCCCCTTCCTCAGCGGTAATGACAGCTTCTACAATCACTTTCCGTTATATACCCTCCTTTATTTCAACCAGGCATTCTGGGACCTCAGCCACATTAAGATCCCGATATGGATCACTTTATTTCGGCAATGTGCTTATTTTCTATATATATATAACCGCACAGCACATGCGGTATTCCTTCTTATTCTATCTCATTAGGTCCAACATGTCTGTCATATAAAATACAGTACAATAAAACCACTTGTTCGCTCTTTCTTCATACAGTGACATCAAACTGTGACCCAGCTGCATGGTCATCAAATCGACAAATTCAAAAAATGCAAAAAATAAAAATTCAAAAGACACACTTGCGATATTTGTGCATTTTTTGCGGCACCGGTGTGTTTTCTACGGCAATCCTGCTGGATCACAATTTATAGCCGACCTCTGGTACCTCTGGAACGTTTTTTTTATATTGGTTTGGCCACAAACTGTGATCCAGCAGGATGGTATCAAAAAGCGCACCTCTGCCACAAAAAAAACGCACAGATACCGCAAGTGCGTTTTTTCCGAAACACTGTGCGTTGCTTAAAAAATTTCAATATATTATATATTGGTTCAGCTATAAATTGTGATCCAGCAGGATTGCCGTAGAAAACGCATCGGTATTGCAAAAAACGCACAGATATCGCAAGTGGGTCTTTTGAACTTGTCGATTTGATGACCATGCAGCTGGGTCACAGTTTGATGTCACTGTATGAAGAAAGAGCGAACAAGTGGTTTTATTGTACTGTATTTTATATGACAGACATGTTGGACCTAATGAGGTAGAATAAGAAGGAATACCGCATGTGCGGTTATATATATATAGAAAATGAGCACGTTGCCAAATGAAGTGATCCATATCGGGATCTTAATGTGGCTGAGGTCCCAGAATGCCTCGTTAAAATAAAGAAGGGTATATAAGGGAAAGTGATTGTAGAAGCTGTCATTACCGCTGAGGAAGGGGCTTGATCCCCGAAAAGCGTCCGGTTCTTGACATTAAAGGTTTTTCATTGAAGTCCCGAGGTGCCGATACTGAAAGGCAGCCCCCCAGACCCCCGCCGAGTGAACTTTTGTGTGAATACAAGCACATAGTCCGGATTCTAGGACCTAACTCACGTACCAGTCTTTCAAAGAGCCGCGTGAATCACGTGGGATGCAGCCAGGTCACGTGGGAAGCCGAGTTCGAGACCTTCAGACCACACGGGATCCAGATGTGAGTCTAAGTGGCTGATCAAGGATCTCCCTCCAGTGACACAAGAGGGGTAACATACTTTGTCCCACGGGGCTATATTGATGCATCAACTTATGCAATTTTCATCACGTGCACACACCACTTATGGCGATTGAGTACAGTTATATACACGCCACACACGACGACTGAGTGCGGTAACAGATTCGGCCAAATAGGATCACACATCTCGATATAACACTGCAGCTGAATCGGACTGCCTATATCAGGATCGAGTCCATAGCCTGGATCGGCGGTTATTTGTGCATTTGTGTTGTGTTTATATATTGTGTATTTGTACAATACATTGTAATAGGGTCCAACAGGTGCAACAGCACTTTATATGTGTGTATGTTTTTATGACAGCCTTTTATGTGAGCATTTTATGTGTAATAAATAGGTTGTTTGACACCCTACACTCACCTAAAGAATTATTAGGAACACCTGTTCTATTTCTCATTAGTGCGATTATCTAGTCAACCAATCACATGGCAGTTGCTTCAATGCATGTAGGGTTGTGGTCCTGGTCAAGACAATCTCCTGAACTCCAAACTGAATGTCAGAATGGGAAAGAAAGGTGATTTAAGCAATTTTTAGCGTGGCATGGTTGTTGGTGCCAGATGGGCCGGTCTGAGTATTTCACAATCTGCTCAGTTACTGGGATTTTCACGCAACCATTTCTAGGGTTTACAAAGAATGGTGTGAAAAGGGAAAAACATCCAGTATGCGGCAGTCCTGTGGGCAAAAATGCCTTGTTGATGCTAGACGTCAGAGGAGAATGGGCCGACTGATTCAAGCTGATAGAAGAGCAACGTTGACTGAAATAACCACTCGTTAACGAGGTATGCGGCAAAGCATTTGTGAAGCCACAACACTCACAACCTTGAGGCGGATGGGCTACAACAGCAGAAGACCCCACCGGGTACCACTCATCTCCACTACAAATAGGAAAAAGAGGCTACAATTTGCACAAGCTCACCAAAATTGGACTGTTAAAGACTGGAAAAATGTTGCCTGGTCTCATGAGTCTCGATTTCTGTTGAGACATTCAAATGGTAGAGTCCGAATTTGGCTTAAACAGAATGAGAACATGTATCCATCATGCCTTGTTACCACTGTGCAGGCTGGTGGTGGTGGTGTAATGGTGTGGGGGATGTTTTCTGGGCACACTTTAGGCCCCTTAGTGCCAATTGGCCATCGTTTAAATGCCACGGGCTACCTGAGCATTGTTTCTGACCATGTCCATCCCTTCATGACCACCATGTACCCATCCTCTGATGGCTACTTCCAGCAGGATAATGCACCACGTCACAAAGCTCGAATCATTGCAAATTGGTTTCTTGAACATGACAATGAGTTCACTGTACTAAAATGGCCCCCACAGTCACCAGATCTCAACCCAATAGAGCATCTTTGGGATGTGGTGGAATGGGAGCTTCATGCCCTGGATGTGCATCCCTCAAATCTCCATCAACTGCAAGATGCTAGCCTATCAATATGGGCCAACATTTCTAAAGAATGCTATCAGCACCTTGTTGAATCAATGCCACGTAGAATTAAGGCAGTTCTGAAGGCAAAAGGGGGTACAACACCGTATTAGTATGGTGTTCCTAATAGTTATTTAGGTGAGTGTATACTGGATGTTTTCAGGTAATTGAGTGCCCTCCAACAATTTAATTACTTTGAATATTCAGAATTTAGACAAACAACTCAGAACTCATAGCATATGCAAATTCCTCCCTTAATGACCGGCCATTTTTCACCATTCTGGCCAGACCATTTTTTGAAAATCTGACGTGTCACTTTATGTGGTAGTAACTTTAAACGCTTTTACTTATCCAGGCCATTCTGAAATTGTTTTCTCGTCACGTATAGTTTTTCATGACAGTGGTAAAATTCATTCTCAAAATGTAATTTTTATATTTAAAAAAATACCAAATTTACAAAAAATGTGATCACTTGGAATTACGCTTTTTGTGATGTAAAGTGACAAAAATGACTTCTTTAACAGATTTTTTTATTTGTGTTTTTTTTTGAGGGGTTAGGTCATGTAATATTTTTAAACAGCTGGTTATTACTGACGTGGCAATACCTTATATGTATACTTTTTTGGGGGATTTTAGTATTACACAATAATAGCATTTTGGAACCGAAATAAAATAATGTTTTATTGTTTCCATATTCTGAGAGCCATATTTGTTTTATTTTTTTGGCCGATTGTCTTAGGTAGGGGTAAAAGGACGCTTTATTTTTCTAATTGAAAATATATATTTTTTTGGAAACCTTACATTTTTTTACTTTTTTTGTCCCCCTCTGGGACTTCAACTTTTGGGGATCTGATGTCCTTTACAATGCATTAAAATAATTCTGTATTCTAATGCATTGGCTGTAAATGTATTACCAGTGTGATACAGGGGGATGATTATTACAGACCCTACCGGATTGGGCTACCTTCCCTGTGATCGGGTCCCATCACAGCAGCGCGGGGACCCAATGGACACGTGTTTGAAGGTCGCACGTGCCGCGGTCAGCGCTGACCGTGGCTGTGCAGGGGTTAATGCACCAGCATCTGTTATTTCACCGATGCCAGCGCATATAGCAGTAGTCCGGTTATCAGTGACTGCTGGACCCTTGCCCCGGATCAGGCGGCTCAGCTCCTGCACCCACCCGATCACCATGCAGTACATTTACGTCACTGGGATTCAAGTGACGTCCAGATCTGACGTACATGTACGTCATTGGGCGTTAAGGAGTTGTGTGTGATGTATCTAATGTAA
Source organism: Bufo gargarizans (assembly GCF_014858855.1). NCBI lineage: Eukaryota > Metazoa > Chordata > Amphibia > Anura > Bufonidae > Bufo > Bufo gargarizans. The sequence continues at coordinate 208,112,557 of NC_058083.1, forward strand.
TGATGTACGGGGCCTTTTACTGGAATACAGAATAATGATTGCAGTTTATGTATATACACACATATTTCTGTTTGTGTAAAATGCACGAAATCAGCTGGTCACATCATACATTTGTACCTCGCTGTGTGTATATATATATATTGTAGGAGAGTCCCCGGAATAATAATGGACGGACGATACGTGCCACCAGAGGTCCTGGCCTCGGTGGAGTAAGAACCGGATCATTGCGGTTACAGCGGCGAATGCTGCTGGCGCAGCGTGTCCGGGCCGGTTCTTACTGGGAACAGGTAAAGAGTGTGGGGGGGGGGGTGCCTGTTCCCCACGGCCAGCCCAGGTTTTTGGTGGAGCTGGGCCTTTAAGAACCCAGCCTGCGGATGATGGGGGTGGGGTGTGTCTTGCTGTGCTGGAGATTTCCACAGAGTGAGTGCTGGTGAAGGAGAGTCTGGGCGCAGCACACATTGAAGGATAGCCCTGGGACCTGTGGTGCTACGAGCCGAAGGGGCTCTGGCCTGAGGGAGACAAAGGCAGATAGCCTAGAAGCCTGCAGAACTGCTGTGGTCTGTCCAAAACAAGGTGACTCAAACCTGCTGTTTATTTTCTATGGAAGGACTTTTGTTCTATGCACTATGTGGATATGCACCTGTGTGGTCTGCACATTGCCTGTTATGCCGTTGGTGTGAATAAAGTCACAGTGTATCACAAAGACTGTCTATGATTGCCTCAATACTGCCACCGCTACCGTAGCCTACCACGAGCACATCCCCACAATATATATATATATATATACTCATGGCGAGGTAGAGATGTATGTATGATGTGACCGGCTGATTTGCTACATCTCACACCACTTAATAAGTAATCATTTGTAAAGGGATGAAATACTTATTTTCATAACTGTATATATACATTACAGAGTGTTGGAGAGAGATACAAAAGTAATGTAAGCATCCGACAATTTTTTTTACATGGCCAACCTAGGGTGCTTGCCCTTAAACTTCCTCTTGAGCTCAGAACGGATCTCACTCACAATGGCCTGCTTATCGGCGTGGACCCGGGTGCAGTCATAGAAATATCGTGAAATTGAATATTGCCCCTTCCGCTCATCACTAATCAGTAAGATAAAAACTGAGCTATAATGAGTACCGTATATCATGTCAGAGAGCAGAGATAAGGAGCCCATCAGCTGCCCAAGTGACAGACAAGAGAGAAAATCCAGAGGCTGCTATTAGTGCATCTCAGCTATGGACAGAAAAAAGGCTCCATATTTTTAATAAAGATCAATTAAAAAAAATATTTTTAGCTCATGAGTACAATGCAATTACTAAAACAAATTGACCCCCAAAGGTGTATATAACCTTTAACCTTTCAACTATATACATATAGTACACAATACTTAAAATATCTTGTCACACACTCCTGTGTATGAGGTATCATATAACTTCAACAGTCTCTAGAAACCAAAACTGTTTCAACAGAGATATTTTCAACACTTTCATATTCTTAGTGCTTACCACACATCTATAGGCACACACTAGGTACAATTGTTGTTCATCATAAACAATCTCTAATGCTATGCTATGGCCATAGGTCTTTCTCATTTGGACACACACAACATAAGGGTAAAAAAGGACACACACAGCATTAGGGTAACACAGACATAAACAGATAATTTCTGAACATTTCACACAAGTGCCATTTTGATCATTCTAGACACATGGGCGGTTTCCTCCTGCTAGCACCATAGATTACTATCTTGACACTGCACTGTTTTGTAGACTCATCAGAACCCCTCAACATCATAGACTATGATATCCATAATCTGAAAGCTCTCACTGCTCAAATTCTTAAAGAACCTTGCTAGATTCTTCCACAACTACAACAGCTCCACTGCCCGCAGATTATTATATTACCCAAATGCCTAGGTTCCATTTAGAGTGGGGGTACCAACTACCCTCTCTATGTATCATTCTATCAACCATAAGTGCATTCATTTGCTCAAATCTCACTTCTGACACTAAGTGTTTTAACACGAATTCAAAAGAATGAATATGTTTAAGCAGGCTATGTGAATAAATATATTTACTGAGTGTGATTAAATATAAGACAAAACAGAGACATGACATACAGAGTAGTGAAAAGTAAATATCACTGGCCTACACATACATTATGGGAGGGGGACTCCAAGCTGCCATGTCGTAGCACATAGGTAACACCCCCAGAATCTTACGTGAAAAATATAGTGTCACAACATCCTTCAATGGGGTGCCAATTAAATATGTGTGTGCAAGGTTGATACCTTTCAGCCCCTTCTGCAGTAGGCAGCTTTCATGTCTGAGATAATCATTCAGAAAATGTTGATTTCTCAGCACAATGGGGGTTGGATTGGGGGTTTGTGTATGTTATTTATTCCTAACTAACTACATTACAAGCAATTACACAGAATATAGAAGAAAATATAAAAGGGACGAAAAGTTTTTTTTGTCATTTCAAGAGCCATAACTTATTATTATTATTTATTATTAAAGTGCCATTCATACCATAGCTGTACATATGAGAAGAGGTATACATACATAATGCAGACAAATGCACTAATCATAACTGGTACAGAAGGAGAGAGCTTATTCATTTTTCTGCTTACAGTATATGCATTGTAACTGTTTGTGGGCTTGTGGTTTGCATAATGACATAGTTTTTATTGATGCTGTTTTGGGGTACATGGGACTTATTAATTAACATTTAACATTTTTTGAGTAGGGAAAAAGGAAAACAATTCTGTCATTTAAAAAAAAAAATGATGTTGTAAACCAGGAGGTATAAATAATAACAAGTTTATTTCTTGAAACCTCTTTGAAACTGCAAACCTGGCTAAAAACTACCAGCTGTTACAAATGTGGCCACACTAAATATAGGTTATGTTTACATATTAAAATAACACCTTTACTTCTAGTGTTATAGGTGACAACTATATAATAAAAATATGCACTAATTGTAATACAGTTAATGTGATTTATTTAGCCAAGTGTAAAGAATAAAACATACAATATTTGGGATGCATTTCAAACAGTTTAGAAACTTGCATGAGAATTTTTTTTTCAGATGTTTCTAATGTTAAAGTTTGTGTACTTTTAACCACTTAAGGACCCTGCCATATTTCACCTTAAGGACCAGGCCATTTTTTTGCAAATCTGACATGTCACTTTATGTGGTGATAACTTTAAAACACTTTTACTTAACCAGGCCATTCTGAGATTGTTTTCTCGTCACATATTGTACTTCATGACAATGGTAAAATTGAGTCAAAAAATGTCATTGTTACTTCTGAAAAATTAGCAAATTTACCAAAAATTTAAAAAAATTTGCAAATTTGCAAATTTCTATTTCTCTACTTTTAGAATAGAAAGTAATACCTCCAAAAATAGTTATTACTTTACATTTCCCATATGTCTACTTCATGTTTGGATCATTTTGTGAATGGCATTCTTTTTTTTTGGGAACGTTCGAAGGTTCAGAAGTTTTGAAGCAAATCTTGAGATTTTTTAGAAAATTTCCAAAACCCACTTTTTAAGGACCACTTCAGGTCTGAAGTCACTTTGTCAGGCTTACATAATATAAACTACACCCCTCAAGGTATTCAAAACAGATTTTACAATATTTGTTAACCCTTTAGGTATTCCACAAGAATTAATGGAAAATGGAGATGAAATTTCAGAATTTCACTTTTCAGGCAGATTTTCCATTTGAATCCATTTTTCCAGTAACAAAGCAAGGGTTAACAGCCAAACAAAACTCAATATTTATTGCCTTTATTCTGTAGTTTAAAGAAACACCCCATAGGTGGTCGTAAACTGCTGTATGGGCACACAGCAGGGCGCAGAAGGAAAGGAGCGCCATAGGGTTTTTGGAAGGCAGATTTTGCTGGACTGGTTTTTTGCACCATGTCCCATTTGAAGACCCCCTGATGCACCCCTAGAGTAGAAACTCCAAAAAAAGACCCCATTTTGCAAACTACAGAATAAGGTGGCAGTTTTGTTGGTACTATTTTAGGGTATACATGATTTTTGGTTGCTCTATATTACACTTTTTGTGAGGCAAGGTAACAAAAAGTTGCTGTTTTGGCAGCGTTTTTATTTTTTATTTACAACTGTCATCTGACAGGTTAGATCATGTGGTATTTTTATAGCACGTTGTTACAGACATGACAATACCAAATATGACTTGGTTGTTTGTTTTAGTTTTACATAATAAAGCATTTAAAAAAAAAAAATTTTTAGTCTCTCCACATTTTGAAAGCCGTAGTTTTAAATATTTTTTGGGGTGACTGTCTTATGTAGGGGCTCATTTTTTTCAGTATGAGATGACGGTTTGATTGGTACTATTGTGGGTTTGCGTATAACTTTTTGATCGCTTGGTATTACACTTTTTGTGATGTAATTGCTTTTTTGACACTGTTTATTTAACATTTTTTACTGTGTTCACCTGAGGGGTTAGGTCATGTGATATTTTTATACAGCAGGTTTTAAGGATACGGCAATACCTAATATGTCTCCTTTTTTGGGATGAGGTGACGATTAGATTGCTACTATTTTGGGGGGCAAACGCCTTTTTTATTGCTTGGTGTTGCACTTTTAGTGATGTAAGGTGACAAAAAAAGTTTTTTTAGCACAATTTTTTTTTTTTTTTTGACAGTGTTCATTTGAGTGGTTAGGTCATGTGATATTTTTATAGATCTGGTTGATACGAACACAGCGATACCTAATATGTCTACTTTTTTGCAATGTCCCCTTTAAAGAGATCCTGTAAGCTCTCCTTGCATCTTTTTTTTTTTTTTTTTATAAAATATTTGTATTTCCCATGAAATTACAATTTTAAAGATAATTTTCTTAGAATTCTGCATTTCATCTTTATTTCTGTTATTCTTCCTGGATATTTATGAATAATTTGACAACTTTTCAGAAGGGGTACACCACATCAACAAAGGGAATGGTAACACACAGTATTTAGCTTATTATACACATCTCCATGGCATGTAAATGTTGTATTCCTACATTTTTATTCATGGGAAAAGTATTAACTAAAACAGACATATCATGGAAGGTGACAGGTTCTGTTAAAATTAAACAGGGACTTAGACACTGTATGAAGAAAAAAACCAGCATGTAGTAAAAGGAGCTTGAGTACTCTTTATTCCTTCCTTAAAATCCACCAGGACATGACTAAGAGCATGCTACACATTCAAAATGCATTTGTCACTAAAGATCTGTCCTGGTGGATTTTTATATTGAAGGAATAAAGAGCCTTTTACTTCATTCTGGATCATTTTATATTGTGCTGAATTGTCTCATGATTTGTCTAAGAATCTGCAGTACACATTTTAGACAAATGTACACGTTGCTGATTTTTGAATCTACTCAGAATAATTGTGCACAATCCTTTCCACTCAAGCAAGCAGAAAATATAATCATTGCAACATTAACAAGCAGAGGTCAGTGACAGTATACTCAGGAAATCTCTTTAATACCGTTTTTAATGAATATATAATTAAATTACAAATTATATATTAGATGTTTCCATTAAAGAGTATTTAAAGTATCTATGGCCAGGTTTACTGTCTTGTTGTTCCTTTTATTGCACTTAGTTTTGTGTACACTATTAACTAAGCAATAAAGACCCATGTATACTGATAACATAATTTGCAGTATATATTGAAAACAATATCTTGTTAATTAAAGTTGTTTTTATAGCCCCAGCCACTATTTCTGACATGTCAGTACTGAGAAGTTTTATACAAAGCTATCAGATCTGTCCCTGACATGCAGATGAGTCCACCCTTACCTCAGATCGAAATAGGTTAAGGAATCTAATTTGTCATTAAACTAATTCAATACAATATCATAACATGCTATCAAAACCTTTAACAGCCTGCAATACACAACACAACCACTAGAAGGCATAGATGCATATGGTATAGACGTCTTGTGACAGAGTACTGCAAAATCATTTTTAAATAATCTAGTGATATCACTCCACGTACCATGGAATATGCTGAGTCAAGAGGTAAGGCAAGGAAGGACAACATTGTCATGAAGAACACACCATGAAATGGCTACTGAACATCATTTCGTAGTATGCATATCTTAAATAGCCATGATCAATAAATATTAACATAAGAAGCCTGGTCCAGATGATTTAATGGCATAAATGAAATGTAAGCTACAGAATAAGGGTCCATTCACACGTCCGCAAAATGGATCCGCATCCGTTCCGCAATTTTGCGGAACGGGTGCAGACCTATTTATTTTCAATGGGGCCGGAATGTGCTGTCCACATCCACATTTGCGGATCCTCACTTCCGCATCCGTGCTTCCGTTTCCGCCAAAAAATAGAACATGTCCTATTCTTGTCCGCAATTGCGGACAAGAACAGGTATATTCTATTAGTGTCGGCAATGTGCGGTCCGCAAAATGCGGAACGCCCATTGCCGCTTTCCGTGTTTTGCGGATCCGTGGCTCCGTGTATCCGCAAAACAGGTTGTGGACATGTGAATGGAGCCTAAGGGTCCTTACACACACAAATCTGGTGCTGGCTGCTTGTGTGTCCTGTGTTTCATATTTTCCATAGACCTTCAGTTAACATCTGGAGCTGTCGGTTTTACTGCTAACAAAATACAAAATGCATAAACTGTCCCTAAAAAAAGATGATGTGTGAAAGCACCTTTTATATCATAACTAGAGATGAGCAAAGTTTTAAAAAATTTGATTTGCCAGCTTTGCCGAAGTTTGAAAATATTATTTTTGATACGAATCAATTAGTCACAAATCGCTATGTTAAAAACCCTATTCAGACGATCAATCAATGGGACCATTTTTAACAATCGCATAGACAGAAATGGACCCGTCTAACAGTCGTTACAAATGGTAATATGCTAGTGCAATATGGCCTTTTATGGCCTAAATAAAAAATCTCTCACCTCATCCACTTGCTCGTGCAGAGGCAGTCCGCTCCTCTCTTGATTTAAAAAGACCTGACAAAGCCCCTGCGCTGAGCATGATGACATCACCGCATGCTCCCAGCGTGATCACGTGGTGACGTCATCCTGCTTGAAGAAGGCTAAGGATTAGCTGAAACATCTCAAGTATTTTGACTACTACTATATGGATTAAAGGAACTCTTGTCACCATTTTCTTTAACTGTGCTGTCTCCATAATATTTTTTTGGCTGAGGCCAGCAACCTGTGTTGAGAGGAAACAGCATCATCATGGGGATCCACGATGTGAGTATGATGTCTTTTATTTATTTATTTTTTAAATGTTTAGTCTGGAGAACATTTTTGACATCGGAAGTATTAGAACCACCTCATCCACATATGCCGCAAAGTGGGTGAGATTTTAAGAAATGTAATCGACATGAGATAAAAAAAAAATCCATATCATAAACTGACCTGCAGTGTGGATTTTATATCTGCTTTATGTCAATATATATTGCAGATATCCACTGCCGATTTCATCCTTTGCAGTGCATAGGGTCACATGTATGGCAAGTCTGCAGCAAAAACAAAAATAGTCTGTAACAAGAAAAGCTGCAAGCGGCTCACCCAAGATGAAATAGGTGCACACCCCTCTGGCTCACCCAACGCCCCTGTAGATATCAAAAATTAAAGTAATGTATGGGGGGGCACTCAATTATCAGGGCGACATGAACCATCAATCACAACAGATAAAAGTTGATAAAAATGTATACAAATTGCTAAAAATTATATTTAATGTGATATAGACATAAGATGCCACACAATAAAATAAAAATGGAGTGTAGATAAAAATGAAAATTTAAACATATCAATATATACGAATCAGCAGCAATAAATATGAGTAGGAACAATATGTATATAAAATACCCAATAAATACGAGTCAGCAGCAATATTCAAGCAGCAATGAAAAATAGTATATATCAGTTTAGCAGCAATATATCAGCAGCAATGGAATAGCAGCATAGATAGCAATAGATCAGCAACAATCCTATGTGTAACAAGCTAGAAGAACCAGCAGCATCAAAATCGTAGTATAAAAATTCGTAGTATAAAACTGAATGTCCAGCAGTGGCTAGGATGCAATGTCCACCTGTGTTTCAACCGTGCTCATCTGTTCATATGATGAATAAATAAATACCATTCTTCAACATGTATGTCTATATTGCACAATTAATATGTGTATAAATGTACTTTACCACTCCGTATGTAGCTTCTCCTGGGTATTTCTTTCTTTTCGGCCTGCTAGGACCGGCGTCCCACGTGACGGCAGCAGGAAGCAGGGCGTGTTTTCTAGGTCCTAAAACTTCTCCGCTCCGCTGTATTGGAAGTATAATAATTTGATCGATAGTTCAAAATTCTAATAATTCTTAATTGCTCCTATATTTAAGCCGCATACGTGGAGTGTAAATTCGTTTGCTGTCCTTCTTTGCCAAACGCGTTTCGGGGCCAACAAAACGCCCCTTCCTCAGTGGTAGACAGCAAATGCGATAGTGTTCTTTTTATAGGATCAGCATTCTTTCCCCAAAGGTGATTTAGAAAATGGGTGATCCTCAAAATCTGGATTTGCGATCCAGCTGCTGGCTTTCTGTTCACAATATCACCCTCATTTACTTGTCTTTCACTTATATATCTTTTATATTGTTACTTTTTTCATTTTACATATGATATCATGATTATATTGAAAAAAAAAAACCTGGAGGGGTGGCAACCATATAGCCCATATGTCAAGAGTGGAGTCCAAAAGGATCTTTGAATTTGATAGTATGATTCAAAGAGGATTAAATGCAGAAATGGAGATATTTTGGTTCCTATAGGTGGGGTGGCAGTCCACTGGTGACGAGACATCGCGTGTCTGGCTGTATATCAGCACCCCGATCTCTCCTTCCCAGTGGACTGCTCCCCACATTTATGCCTCATCAAATGATCCGCATAGATGTACCATATAAAGAAAGGAGATAGATTATACAGTTTTTTAAAATAACGCATGGATAACGCACCAATAACGCAGGTGCGATTTTAGTGGCAAAACAACATTTTAATGGAATAAAGAATATGATGATTTTAAGGAGTTTTAGAAATACGAATATGAGAGTTTTAGATAGATAAATAGATAGATAAATATTATATCGCTTTTAATCAAATTTGGAAAGTAAAATAATAAGAAACTCGACACGATTATATGGAGATCTGGGGGATATGGATATATGGAGATTTGGGAATATAGATAGGAATTAGACATTATAAGAATGAGTATGGGATTAGAAAGATGAAAAGAGAGGTGTTACATCAATCTTTCTTACTAACGCATGTAAAACGCACCAAAAACACAGTTTTTTTTAAAATATATGATCATGATATCATATGTAAAATTAAAAAGTAACAATATAAAAGATATATAAGTGAAAGACATAAGTAAATGAGGGTGATATTGTGAACAGAAGCCAGCAGCTGGATTGAAAATCCAGATTTTTAGGATCACCCATTTTTTAAATCACTGGATTTTGAACCTTCGATCAAATTATTATACTTCCGATACAGCGGAGCGGAGGAGTTTTAGGACCTAGAAAACATGCCTTGCTTCCTGCTGCCGTCACATGAGATGCCATCAGAGGACGGCAGGATCACGTGGGACGCCGCCTAGGTCCTAGCAGGCCGAAAAGAAAGAAATACCCAGGAGAAGTCACATACGGAGTGGTAAAGTACATTTATACACATATTAATTGCGCAATATAGACCTACATGTTGAAGAATGGTATTTATTTATTCATCATATGAACAGATGAGCACGGTTGAAACACAGGTGGACATTGCATCCTAGCCACTGTTGGACATTCAGTTTTATACTACGAATTTTTATACTACGATTTTGATGCTGCTGGTTCTTCTAGCTTGTTACACATAGGATTGTTGCTGATCTATTGCTATCTATGCTGCTATTCCATTGCTGCTGATATATTGCTGCTAAACTCATATATACTATTTTTCATTGCTGCTTGAATATTGCTGCTGACTCGTATTTTTGGGTATTTTATATACATATTGTTCCTACTCATATTTATTGCTGCTGATTCGTATATATTGGTATTTTTTAATTTTCATTTTGATCTACACTCCAATTTTATTTTATTGTGTGGCATCTTATGTCTATATCACATTAAATATAATTTTCATACATTTTTATCAACTTTTATCTGTTGTGATTGATGGTCCATGTCGTCCTGATAATTGAGTGCGCCCCACACATACTTTAATTTTTAAGATAGCCAAAATTCAACCATGTTTGTCGGTACCCTTACACTTCTTCAATACATTATATCCACACAACTCACATTGTATAGCAATCCACTATACACAGAGATTTTACAGCAGGTCCACCACTTCAGAAATTATTAAGGCTTTCAGCTATTAGCAATCCCAGAGTTTACTGCAGTGCTGCAGAATTAAACTTGCTGAATAGATTTTCTTTAATGCTCGTCTTTGGCCCTGCTTTTACAGTGCCTGGAATTACATCTTCTGGATAAATGGTGGCCTCTGACCACATAAATGGTGTCTAGATTTAAAAAAAAATAACGCAATAAAGATCTTGGTACACTTGTATAATTTAGTATTAAACAATGCAGAAGAACAACACATACAAGTAATGCAATTATTATCCAGTTTGAATTCTATATAATTTACATACAGTAGATATGGAAATTTGATTTATAAGGGCTCATACATATGGATGTATTACATACCTGTAATGCAGCATTTATAGCCCATCTATGAGCCCATACTGTGTCCAATATGGGATCTGTGATCAAATAACACCTGGGACATGTTCCTTTTCTTGATACAGTATATTACAAGGAGTATTCTGCTCTAGAAGAAAATATGGTGTCGTATGGAGACACCATATGGTGGCACATGGTCTTGACGTCCAGACAAGTAGCTATGTGCAACTATTTCTAGCAGCTATGGAAGGAAAATTTTATTACATAATCTCCCATGTGTCATAAAAAGGCATAGCCCATGTTCTCCAACGCATTCCTTGCCTTGGTTCTCTCTTAGGTTTTACACTAAAACAATAATCTCTGATCGATGGCAGTTAGACAGCATTCTTCTTTGTAAGAAGGACGTAAAGATGTAATATCCCAAATTCAGAGAAAGATATGAAATACATAATGTAGTGATATGTGGCTTTGGGTTAAATTCCACAAGCATTGTGACATGTCTAGCCTATTACCGCAGCTGATGGTTAAACACCAGTTAGAAGGTTAAAACACCAGTAGATCATGCAACCTTGGGCTGCCCGTACACAATGTGGCCCCGACTCACTGCTAATTGCTGGGCCACACCAAAAAAAAGACATGTGTGGCCCTGGCAAATTCAGGGTGGACCTGCAATCAGCGGTGAGCTGCATGCAGACCCTACTTCTGGGACCACATTGTGTACAGGCAGGCAAATAGGGTATTGGAAATAAAATGGGAGCATTAATCTAACACAACCAGTAGTTTTGTTAGTACTAATATACATGAAATGTCACATTAAGGTAGTATCTTCCAAATCCTTTAAGAAGGAAAAAAAATTAAGTAAATTATAGCAAAAAAATACACCCTCACTAATCTATCACAGATGTTCTAGTGTTCCTTACCAGTGTTTACTAGCCTCAGCAGTTGCAGGTCATACCACTGGCATGACAGCTTAGTGATACTTTAGTGAGTATGGTACATGACCACTGAGACCACTGACAGCAGGTGTCGTGCAGCTTGTAAACAAAGACCAGTGGTGGACCACTGCATCTCCTGTGCTGGATCGTCAGGGGATTGAAGAAGTTTAACTATATATTTTTTTTTTTCTTTGTTCAAGGAGTCAGAAAACTCCTTTAATTCTTACATATGCTTTTTAAAAGTTATAATCCAATTTGGATAAGTTTTAATTAATTTTACTCTGGTTGATACAGCTGTAAAACACATACAAACACACAAAAAAATAATAAAAACAGAAGCAGATGAAGCACACCATGAAATGAAGAGCTGAATAATGCACTATTGAATTTCTAAGGTTCAGTTAATAAAAGCAATTTTAAGCCAGTCTAAATGGAGGGGTTATTCTGTATAGCTTATTAATTAAATACTGAATAACAATGTTCCTGAATAGTAACTGAAAGGCTTTATTCTATATCTAATTAACTTTTTAAATATGTTATGTAACATATCTTGTATTGATCTGATCCTGAGTTACAGCCTGTATTAAAGTCCAGAGCTGTATTCATATATCTGATAAATCTTCTCCACAGATATATGTCTAAAAGCTTAGCTGAGCTTCTAGAATGCAGGAGAAAGTTTTGTGTAGAAATTGCAAATACTTTTATAGGGTAGTTGTTTTTTAAGTTCAGTTATTCTAAAGCTATATAAGTAAATTATGCCGTATAAGATGGCAATTATTTTTGATTGAGCACCCTAGTGCTCGGGTGCTTGGGGGCTCGGGCCGAACACATCGGGATGTTCCGGTGCTCGACCAAGCACCCGAGTATAATGGAAGTTGTAAGGAATATGGATTAATATTTACTGTCAGTCATGTCCTCACACCCTCATTTGCTGACAGCGGAGGTAGTGAACTCCACAGGAGGGTCCTGCTTCAAAGACCCCAGCCCTGATTGTCGTTTGATTCACCTCTTGGCATGTTCAGTGTACATGCAAAATAAGTTTCCACCCCCCAGCCATCTGAGTGTCAGTGGGCAAGGAAGAAAGCCCCAGGGGTCCAGGCTTCAAGGAGAAGGTCACACCTCAGTCCACCAGTTTGAAGCCAAGCTGAATGCAGCATGGGGTATCCGCCCTTGCCCAGGATCAATGAGACCTCCCAAACATGTTGGCACCTACCATTTATAAGGAATTCTCAATTGCCTGGCCATCGCAGGCGCAAACCGGATACATATTTGTGTCCCGGTGGCCATGAGTTACGTGCCCATGGTCTTTGTTTAATGGGACAAGGTCAGGGGAGAAGATATCCATATCTCCCTATATAAACCACATAACGGTACCAGGTTTGGACTCTACTTGTAGCCGGAACCCAGGCAGGTTCATTGGTCCCAGAACCATCTCCCTGTGACCATCTGGTCTGGAGCTATGAACACTAAAGGGTTTTGTGGGTCATTTGCTGCCAGCCCATAAGACGGGGAGTGGACCCCTCCCTGAGGCTGGGAGGGGAGGGGCCGGCTACAGGTTAAAAGTCTGGTGCCAGCAAACAGGCGTGTCTCTTCTCTGAAGAAGGGTCACATCTTACAAATGTGTTTAGAGGGACCCAGGAAATAGCTGAGATCACGGCCCTTCATGTGGACTCCAGCAAAGAACATCTCACAACCAAAAGGAACTTCCATCTTACCCGGTAACTGACTTTTACACTGCTTAACCCTGTTGTACCCATATAACCTGTAATCTGAAACCTCAGACCACTGTATATATTCTCTGTGTATATTGTGTTAAATCTAGTGTGCCCTTACGGCGAATAAATCAATAATTTAATCTTGTGCTATCTTGTATCTCGATCACGAATCCCCACGTCCGTGTTTTGGCCTAGTTATAAGCTACCGCGGGTTGGTTTCTGACCCTATATAATCCCGTTAGCTGACCGGGCTTATATCAAATGAGAACTGGTGGCAGATACCCAGGCTGAGGAGGCATTGTTTTCACTGCGGCAGTGAAAAATCTCTCTCAGCTTGTTGCCTCTCTGTGCCCACGTGGACAGGAGGTGTGTGTGTAAACTGTACCAACCTGACCTTACGTGCTCCTCTGGAGGGCGTAACTTCACGTTTTTGGTAAACCCATGACCATACCACATCTCGTGAGCTCGATGTAGTTGACGTCAAGCGGGCACGAGGTGTGGTATTCGTCACATATTGGTGGCAGCAGTGGGATCAAGATACTAGTCTGTGTGAGTGTGAGACCCATACTCCCAGGCACTAAAGATGACCAGCAGTAGCTCTTGCCTTTGGAGTCTTAAGATCAGCTCAAAACTAGACAGTCTGAGTGCAGACACAATAAGGTGTGTGGGCATCAGGTTGCAGTCGGTGTCAGTGACCATCCGTTGCAATGACGGCCAGTATCACAAGGAAAAAAGCTAAGGAGATGGCCGATGCTTTGAATGGTGGCGGGGAGGATGCAGTCCAGATGGGGGGCGAAGAGGAGGTGGAAGGCAAGGGGGAGCACAGCCAAAGCTCCCAAGGAGCCAGTCGCCAGAGGTGAGGTCCGCGGTGGGCCTCACTCCACCTGCCCATCCCCCCAGCCAAGCTGGCTCAGCTGCTCTCCTACAAGCTGCCATGTACCGTCTCCAGGCTGGGGACCAGGCAGCCTCTGAGCTCCTCCTGGTGGCTACAGAGCGTCGCGAGCAGGCAGAGGCTGCAGAGCGCCGTGAGCGAGCAGAGGCTGCAGAGCGTCGCAAGTAAGCACAGGCTGGGCGTGAGCACCAGCTACAAATGCTCCAGCTAAAGCTCCAATTCCAGCTGCCCTCCCCAGCCCAATGTGAGTCTCCAGAGGTCCGGATTCCCAAACTGCGGGCTGAGGACTTTCCCCTACTGGTCAAAGATGGGGACCTGGACATCTTTTTGTTGGCATTTGAGACAGCCTGCCATCAATACCAGCTGCTATAGGACCAGTGGGTCCGATTTCTCACACCATGGCTCAGGGGAAAAGCCCTTGAAATCTTCGGGTACCTGCCCAGTGAGACCATCCTGAGCTATGAGGACATCAAACAGGCTCTGGTCAGGCGGTATAACTTAACCCCTGAGTCGTAACGGAAAAAGCTCAGGAATTTGCACCAGGGTTCTAACCAGAGCTGGGCCGATCACATGCGGGCCTTGCTGAGAGCGGTCGACCAATGGACCACCGGATTGGAGCTCACCACCGTCCAGCAGCTGAAGGAGCTCATCGCCACAGAACAGTTCTTGTGGAACTGCCCAGAGGATCTCCAGTAGTACCTCTGTGACCGGAAGCCAAAAAGGGCCTCCGCAACAGCAGCCCTGGCCGATGAATACACCAACAACAGGACTTCAGAGGCCCGGAAACCTGTCGGCTGGAGAGGGGGTAAGACGCACGCTGCACCTGCTACCCCTGCACCTAGGCACAAGTGGGCAACAGCCCCTGCTACCCTTTCCACATCAGGGGGGAACCCCGACTGTGCCACCTGTGTAAGTAGCCAGGACACTTTAAAGCCATGTCTCCCCAGCGCCCAAGGGATCAGTCCCTGTCATCAACCCGGAAACCGTCCACTGTGTTGTGTGTGGGTGGGGGTGGTGAGAGGTCGCTGGATAATTTGCAACCGGTCACCGTGGGCAAGGCCAAGGCCATGGGACTTAGAGACACCGGCGCTGAGATGACACTGGTACAGCC
Source organism: Bufo gargarizans (assembly GCF_014858855.1). Classification (NCBI taxonomy): domain Eukaryota; kingdom Metazoa; phylum Chordata; class Amphibia; order Anura; family Bufonidae; genus Bufo; species Bufo gargarizans. Next base: position 208,127,948 of record NC_058083.1, read on the forward strand.
TGAACTGGTGGCACCCCATGATTTACTGCCCAGAAGATCCCTTACTGTCTCGGGATTGGAGGAGTAGAACCGGCGCTGCCCGTCGCCAAAGTCTATTTGGACTGGGGCGCCGGTCGAGGAGTAAGGGAGGTGGGGGTATCCGCAAATATCCCTGCTAGTGTTTTGCTGGGGACGGACCTGGGGTGGCTTGTGTCTAAGTACGTGGCCCGCTGACACCCTAAGGTCCGATGCCCCAGAATGTGATGTAATGTCCACCCCTGATGATACTGTGAATGTTCATAAAATAAAGATATGTAGAAGGGCACTCAACATATGGTGTCACATCGAATCATAGAAATTCAAATATATAACGAATTATTGAGCACGTCTAAAATAGACAATTAAGGTAATAAAAACAGCAAGGTATCAACACACAATAAAAAGCATATCATAAAATCAAATAACAAGACATAAAATGGCAATCAAATGAGCAATGCAAATGTGTATAAAATGGTAGGGAGGAGGAGTTCCAATTAAAATGTCCAATACCACAAAAAACGCAGGTCAACGCTATAAGCAAATTGGGATCCTAAATCTGCAGTTGTGGGGACTTTCGATATTTTCCTAATATATAATTGTATAGTCTTAGGCCGTCTAAGTTAAAACCATTTTGTGGCGTCCCACGTTTTCGAATGGTGTTAAAATCGGCACAGAAACCGAGGTTCGGCGAATAAATAATCAGAATCTTTACTTAGCTTTATGTGTGGAAGCTTGTTCGTGGCCTTCTGCTAATCGACACTGTAGCAGTGGTCAGGTATTCCGCTGCAAAGTATTGAGATCTTGTATATGGTGTTCCACGTGTTGTAGCTTTCGAACACGGATTCGATAGTTAACCCAGGCACTATAGTAATCGAGTCACGCACATTCAATGGACCTTTTTCGGGTGCAGCAAGATTGAATGCTTGCCTCTTCCTTGATACTGTAGGCGTTCCTCTCCAAGTGTTGTGTCTTTCGGGTAATTGCAATCCGTGCTCTTTAGTCTTTTTTCTTTTTCAAAAAGCAAAGTCCAGTAAGTGTGGGTTATGGTTATGTCCCCACTATGCAAGTCAATAGAACTAGCACCAAACGCGTTTCGGAGTGTTGCTTTACTCTTTCCTCATTTGCTGCCAGCCCAGAAGAGGGGGAGTGGACCCCTCCCTGAGGCCGGGAGGGGAGGGGCCAGCTACAGGTTAAAAGTCTGGTGCCAGCAAGCAGGCGTGTCTTTTCTCTGAAGAAGGGTCACATCTTACAAATGTGTTTAGAGGGACCCAGGAAATAGCTTAGATCACGGCCCTTTATGTGGACTCCAGCAAAGAACATCTTACAACCAAAAGGAACTTCCATCTCACCCGGTAACTGACTTTTACACTGCTTAACCCTGTTGTACCCATATAACCTGTAATCTGTAACCTCAGACCACTGTATATATTCTCTTTGTATATTGTGTTACATCTAGTGTGCCCTAACGGTGATTAAATCTATAATCGTCCGTGTTTTGGCTTAGTTATATACTACCGCGGGTTGGTTTCTGACCCTATATAATCCCGTTAGGCTTATATCAAACGAGAGCTGGTGGCAGATACCCGGGCTCAGGAGGCGCAGTTTTTTACTGTGGCAGTGAAAAGGCTCTCTCAGCTTGTTGCCTCTCTGTGCCCGCGTGGACAGGAGGTGTGTGTGTAAACTGTACCAACCTGACCTTACATGCTCCTCTGGAGGGCGTAACTTCAAGTTTTTTGTAAACCCATGACCATACCATCGCTCGTGAGCTCGACGTAGTTGACGTCAAGCGGGCACGAGGTGTGGTATTCGTCACAGAAGTCAATGGGAGAACCCGAGCATTAAACGATGTACCCCCTGCTCTGAAGAGGGGAGGGTGCCTGGTTCATAGGAAAATGTCAGAAATTTATGGAAACACCACTGAAATGGTTCTGGAACAGCATGGGGAGCATGTCTGGATGCATCTTTTACAGACTGACAATAATACGCAAAAAAATCGATTTTAGAGGAAAAATTCATAGGAAACATTCTGTCCTGTATATTTACTTGTATACAAAGTGCAAGTGCTGCCAAAAATTACAAGGAAGGGGCATTTCGATTCAACCTGTATATCACATAGGAGGGCCTCATTTACATTGTGGTACAATAGTTCATGTAGTGGGACTCCTACACTCATAAAGCCTATGCACTAAGTGAAAGGGCTGCGACAAATTACAAGGAACCGGCACTAAAATACACCCTTTGATACACATAAAGGAGGGAATCATACACACAGGGCCGTCTTTACCAAGGGGCAAAAGGGGCAGCTGCCCTGGGCCCAGTTGCTCCTGGGGGGCCCAAGGCAGCTGCCTCTTGAGCCCTGCTAGCTACTGCCCCGGGTGTCAGACTGTCGGCTACACAGGCATCATGATCGTACTGTGTTAATGATCTTAATTCTAGGACCTTAATGAGTTTTGCTCTAGGACCTTAATGACATCCTTACCATGTGACCAGTAACCTAGCAATTACTGGTCACATGGCTATGAGGTCATCACAGGTCCTACAGAAGTTAACTGTGGAGCTTTTTTGTGTAAAGATTACATCAGAAAAAGGTGACAGGGGCTGTTATGTTAATATACTGTAAACCACTGTATAGTAGGGGTGCTGTATACTGTGTGGTGGGCTGCATACTGTGTGGTGGGCTGTATATTGTGTGGTGGGCTATATATTGTGTAATGGGCTGTATATTGTGTGGTGGGCTGTATACTGTGGGGGGTGACCTGTATACTGTGTGGGGGCCTGTATACTGTGTGGTGGGCTGTATAGTGTGGGGGGGCCTGTATAGTGGGGGGGAGTGCTATACTGCTGTACTGTATAGTGTGGGGGGCTGTATCGTGTATAGTTTGGGGTGCTGTATACAGTGAGGTGCTGTATACCGTGAGGTGCTGTATACTGTGGGCTGCTATACTGCTCTACTATATACTGTGGGGTACTGTATAGTGTGGGGTGCTATACTGCATGCTGTGTGGTGCTGTATGCTATAGGGTGCTATACTGCATTGCATACTGTGGGGTGCTGGGGTGCACTGTAACACTAGGGTGAGCCGAGCCCTGGTCTCCTTCCTGCAGAGCGGTGCCCACTTCCAGCCCAGAGCACCGATCCTGAGCCGCTGGAGTCTTCAGAACTGGAAGTATTGGTGTGGGAAGGCGGGATCCAGGGGGCCCAAGTAAATTTTTGCCCAGGGTCCAATCAATATTAAAGACGGCCCTGCATACACAGCCTTGAAAAATTATGATTAATGACCTGCTGGTGACCCTCAAAAACATTTGAAGCAAGGGCCTGCTGATCTGACCATCTAAAACATTTTGGGCGAGGGCCTGCTGCCGCTTTGGTGACTCTAGATAACCTGGGGACGAAAGCACATCCCCGTGATGACGACGATCCATTTGGATGTCTGCCCTATCAACTTTAAATGCTATTTTCAGCCGATAGCATGTAGACCATGGGTAACTGGGGAATCATGGTTCGATTCCAGAGAGGGAGCCTGAGAAACAGCTACAGCTACCACATCTAAGCAAGGCAGCATGCGCACAAATTACCTATTAGGTATAATTAGGTGAAGGCCTATAGGTGAGCTGACCCTGTAAAAGATTTTAGGTGCGGGCCTGCAGGTGAGCTGACCCTGTAAAAGATTTTAGGTGAGGGCCTGCACATGAGCTCACCCTATAAAAAAAATTATATGCGAGGGCCTGCTGGTGAGCTAACCCTATAAAATATTTTAGGTGCGGGCCTGCTGGTGAGCTGACTCTGTAAAAGATTTTAGGTGTGGGCCTGATGGTGAGCTGACACTCTAAAACATTATATGCAAGGGCCTTCAGGTGAGCTGACCCTGTAAAACATTATATTCAAGGGCATACAGGTGAGCTGAACCTCAAAAATTTTTATGTGAGGGCCTTCAGGTGAGTTGACCCTGTAAAAGATTTGAGGTGCGGGCCTGCTGGTGAGCTGACCCTGTAAAAGATTTGAGGTGCGGGCCTGCTGGTGAGCTGACTCTGTAAAATATTTGAGGTGCAAGGTGAGCTGACCCTCTAAAAAATCTAATGTGAGGGCCTCCAGGTGAGCTGACCCTCTAGAAGGTTGTAGGTGAGGGCCTGCAGGTGAGCTGACCCTATAAAAAGTTTGAGGTGCGGGCCTGCTGGTGAGCTGACCCTGTAGAAGATTTTATGTGTGGGCCTGCAGGTGCGCTGACCCTCTAAAAAATTATATACGAGGGCCTGCATGTGAGCTGACCCTATAAAATATTATATGCGAAGGGCATATATGCGAGGGCATTATATGTGACAAATAAGCATGTTGATATAATGGAAGAGGAGGAAGAGGATGAGAAAAGGAATATTCAACCATATACCCTTGTTTGTGGTGGAAGGGGTGCATGGGAATACAGTGTATTCAGTACATTATATACAACACATTTAAATTGACTTTATGTTCAGCCGCTTTCCTCTGGTGGAGTCGATAAGTCATGGTCAATCCAGGCCTTGTTCAATTTTCTAAGAGTCAACCTGTCATCATTTTCAGTTGACAGGCGGATCCGCTTATCTGTTACAATGCCACCAGCAGCACTAAATACCTGCTCAGACAAAAAGCGGTGTTCCCCTTGTTTCCCCTCCTCGGTTGGCCAATGAACTACGAACTCTGCCGCCAGTGTTGTCAGATGGAAATTTTTGGAGCAATTTTTCAACAAGGATCTTCTGGTATTGCACCGTTTTGCTCGTCCTCTTCACCAGAGAAATGAGAGATGAGAAGTTCTCTTTGTAGCAGGGTCGAGAAGGGTGAACACACAGTAAAAAGCGTATAACGTGCGGGTCGCGGGAAAGGCAGCCTAACATGAAGTCAGCCATGTGTGCCAGAGTACAAACAGGCAAGACTTCACCTTCGTCATCAGGAGGATCACTGTCAGTCTCCTCATTCTCTTCCTCCTCTTCTGCCCACCCACGCTGAACAGATGGAATTAAACTTCCATGGGTACTACTCTCTGTAGCGGAGGCAACCGTCTCCTGCTCTCCTCCTCCTTTTCATCGTCCAATTCGCGCTGAGACGAATTGAGGTGGTCTGGCTATCACCCTGTGTAATGTCTTCCCCCATCTCCACCTCTTACACATGCAAAGCATCGTCCTTAATTGTGAGGAACGAGCGTTTGAGTAGACCCAGAAGTGGGATGGTTACGCTGATAATTATCGCCACTCACAATCTTTGTTGATTCCTCAAAGTTTTTTAAAACCTCAGAGGTCAGACATCCATGTGAATAGCGGAAGCTGACTGGAAATGTGATGATCATGTTGCAGCTGGTATTCCACTACTGCCCTCTGCTGTTCACAAAGCCTGGCCAACATGTGGAATATGGAGTAATGTCACGCAACAGCCGGTGAGCTGAAAATTTCAAGCGCTGCTGCAGCACTGACAGACCGTCCAGAAGCTGTCGGTGACTTGCGGAAATGTGCACACATGCGGCACACCTTCATCAGTGGCTCAGGCAAATTGGGGTAGGTTTTGAGAAACCGCTGAACCACAAGGTTGAACATGTGGGCTAGGCATGGGATGTGGCTGAGCTTGTCGAGCTCCAAAACCGCCACCAAGTTACGGCCATTATCAGACACAACCATGCCTGGTTCTAAGTTGAGTGGCGAGAGCCACAGCCCAGACTGGTCTCTTATCCCTGCCACAGCTCTGCGGCAGTGTGCTGCTTGTCCCCTAAGCATATCAGCTTCAGCACAGCCTGTTGACGCTTCCCCACTGCAGTGCTACACTGCTTCCAGCTACCAACTGATGACTGACTGGTGTTGCATGTGGATAATTCGGAGGTGGAAGTGGAGGAGGAAAAGAAGTGGGGGTTGGAGCCACTAATGTAGGTGGTGGCGGAAGCCCTGATGGAATCAGGGCCCGCAATCCTTGGCATCGGTAGCACCTATGCCATCCCAGGGTACGACTCGCTCCCAGCCTCCAAAACATTCACCCAGTGTGCCATCAGGGAAATGTAGCATCCCTGGCTGAATACACTTGTCTATGTGTCAGTGGTTAAGTGGACTTTCCCAGTAACTGCGTTGGTCAGGGCACGGCACACCTTGAAAAATGGTGGCGGCTGGGGATTGCATAACGAGGGACGGCCGCCGACATCAGGCTGCGATGTGTCCACAAGCCTAAATGGCAACATTTCCAGGGCCAGTAATTTGGAAGGTTGCGCATATAGTGCTATGGCCTGTGGGTGGGTGGCTTGATATTTGCGCTTGCGTTCAAATCCCTGGGGTAAGGACATTTGTATGCTGTGCTGGGACATGGAAGAGGATGTGGTCGCTAATGGTGCTTGAGAAGGTCTGGTGCAGGGCGGGATGCATCCGGGCCTGCGCCTTCAACAGGGGATTTTCCAGCACGTAACACAGTGGAAAAGGAGGCAGTGGTGTGACCCACAGACACAGATTGTGACCCAGGCGTTCGTCCCACTTATTATAGTGTTTGGATGCCATGTGGCGGATCATGCTGGTGGTGGTGAGTTTGCTAGTGTTCACACCCCGACTCATTTTCGTATGGCACAGGTTGCAAACTACTATTCTTTTGTTGTCCGCACTTTCCTTAAAAAAGCGCCATAATGCGGAACATCTACCCCTTGGCAAGGGAGATTTCCGCAAGGGGTTGCTCCGTGGAAGAGTTGCGGGACTGTATGATTTGGGCTGCCTTCTCCCTTTTGCCACCCCACTGCCTCTTCAGTGACCCCATCGTCCACCACCTCCTCTTTCTTTTCCCCACTCTGATCATCCTCCTGATTTGTTGAACTAACCATAACCTCCGTGATTGACAACTGTGTCTCATCCTCTTCATCAACCTCTTGAGACAGTAATTGCAGTTGACTCAATGGCAACTGTGTCTCATCATCATCCACCTCATTAAACACTAATTGCCGTTCTCCACTATCATGTTCTTGTGACTGTGGATGTTCAAGAGGTTGGGAATTGGGGCACAAGATCTCATGTCCCTCTTCAAGCGTGCTTGGCGAGAGGGCCAAATCAAGTAATGGCAATGTAAAGAGGTCCTCGGAATATCCAAGTGTGTGATAACTTGTTTGGCCAGACTGCAAATGGTGGGAGGAAGGAGGATCAGGGTGATGATTGTGTTGACCAGACTCCTGGCTACTGAGACTGACTTGGTGGAAGACAGGGTGGTGCTTAACTGATTGGAAGCATTATCTGCTGCAATCCAACCGACCACCTGGTCGAACTGGTCTGACTTTAAGAGTGGTGTCCTGCGCCACCCTGCAAACTGGGACATGAAGCTAGGTATCTTAGATGATTGTTTTTCTTGTGCTCTGGCAGCAGGCACCGTTTTCTCTGTGCCCAGGGCCACGACCTCTGCATGCACCATCAGGATCACGGCCATATCCCCGTCCCTTACTGCTCGCCTTCTTCATTTTAAATGTGATATACATAAAGTATGTCACACATACAGTGGCGTAGGATTTGGAAGTGTATGTGCAAAAATAATTTATAAAGGCATTTTTGATGAGGAAACGTTATACAGGACAGGTACCACAGGTAATGTCACAGTTCGCAGTGTCTACGGAAAAAGTGCACTGGATGTCACTGATATTTTAGGGATGTGCACACTTTAAACAGGAGATGTGGCACGGATAATTTTACTGTCCGCAGCCACATTGGAAAAAATGCACTGTCCGCAGCCACATCTGAAAAAGTGTACTGGATGTCACTGATATTTTAGGGATGCACACACTTCAAACAGGAGATGTGGCGCAGATAATTTTACTGTCCGCAAGGGACACCATCTACGGAAAAAGTGCACTGGATGTCACTGATGTCACTTTAAACAGGAGATGTGGCACGGATAATTTTACTGTCCTCAGAGGACACCGTCTACGGAAAAAGTGCACTGGATGGCACTGATATTTTAGGCATGCGCACACTTTAAACAGGAGATGTGGCGCGGATAATTTAACTGTCCGCAGTGGACATCGTCTACGGAAAAAGTGTACTGGATGTCACTGATATTTTATGGATGCGTACACTTTGAACAGATGTGGCGCAGATAATTTAACTGTCCGCAAGGGTCACCGTCTATGGAAAAAGTGCACTGAATGTCACTAATATTTTAGGGATGCACACAGTTTAAACAGGACATGTGGCGCGGATAATTTAACTGTCCGCAGCCACATCGGAAAAAGTGCACTGGATGTCACTGATATTTTAGGGATGCGCACACTTTAAACAGGAGATGTGGTGCGGATAATTAAACTGTCCGCAGCAGCCTATTACACTGTATTTTGCGCAGGATGTGCTAAAAATATATACAGTTGCAAGAAAAAGTATGTGAACCCTAAACAGGAGATGTGGCGCAGATAATTTTACTGTCCGCAGGGGACACCGTCTACGGAAAAAGTGTACTGGATGTCACTGATATTTTAGGGATGCGCACACTTTAAACAGGAGATGCGGCGCGGATAATTTAATTGTCCGCAGGGGACACCGTCTACGGAAGAAGTGTACTGGATGTCACTGATATTTTAGCGATGCGCACACTTTAAACAGTAGATGTGGTGCGGATAATTTAACTGTCCGCAGCGGCCTATTACACTGTATTTTGCGCAGGATGTGCTAAAAATATATAGAGTTGCAAGAAAAAGTATGTGAACCCTTTGGAATTATAGGGATTTCTGCACAAATTAGTCATAAAATGTGATCTGATCTTCATCTAAGTCACAACAATAGACAATGACAGTCTGCTTAAACTAATAACACACAAAGAATTAAATGTTACCATGTTTTTATTGAACACACCATGTAAACATTCACAGTGCAGGTAAAAAAGTATGTGAACCCTTGGATTTAATAACTGGTTGAACCTCCTTTGGCAGCAATAACTTCAACCAAACGTTTCCTGTAGTTGCAGATCAGACATGCACAACGGTCAGGAGTAATTCTTGACCATTCCTCTTTACAGAACTGTTTCAGTTCAGCAATATTCTTGGGATGTCTGGTGTGAATCACTTTCTTGAGGTCATGCCACAGCATCTCAATCGGGTTGAGGTCAGGACTCTGACTGGGCCACTCTGAAGGCGTATTTTCTTCTGTTTGAGCCATTCTGTTGTTGATTTACTTCTATGCTTTGGGCCGTTGTCCTGTTGCAACACCCATCTTCTGTTGAGCTTCAGCTGGTGAACAGATGGCCTCAAGGCCTCATGCACACGACTGTTGCTTGCTTCCGCGTCCGTTCTGCCGATTTTAGCGTTTCAGGTGCGGACCCAATAATTTCTATGGAAATGCGGATAATGCACCATTTGCCATCCGCGTCAGTGATCCGTGGTTCCAGTCCGTAAAAAAAATATAACCTGTCCTATTATTTCCACGGAAAACGGTTCGAGGACCCTTTCAAGTCAATTGGACCACAAAAAAATGCAGAGGCACACAATATTGTCATCCGCGTCCGCGCGTCCGTTTTATTCCTATCATTTGCATGGCAAACCTGTCCTAGACTTTTTTTTACATTCCTTTATGTCTGGTGGTCCTCCAAAAATAAAGGAAGACACACGGAAACAAAAACGGAAACGGATCACGGAACAACGGAACCCCATTTTGCGGAACGGAACACAACAACGGTCGTGTGCATGAGGCCTAAGTTCTCCTGCAAAATGTCTTGATAAACTTGGGAATTCATTTTTCCTTCGATAATAGCAATCCGTCCAGGCCCTGACGCAGCAAAGCAGCCCCAAACCATGATGCCCCCACCACCATACTTCACAGTTGGGATAAGGTTTTGATGTTGGTGTGCTGTGCCTCTTTTTCTCCACACATAGTGTTGTGTGTTTCTTCCAAATAACTGAACTTTGGTTTCATCTGTCCACAGAATATTTTTCCAGTACTGCTGGAACATCCAGGTGCTCTTGTGCAAATTGTAAATGTGCAGCAATGTTTTTTTTGGACAGCAGTGGCTTCCTCTGTGGTATCCTCCCATGAAATCTGTTTAGTGTTTACGTATCGTAGATTCTCTAACAGGGATGTTAGTATATGCCAGAGACTTTTGTAAGTCTTTCGCTTACACTCTAGGATTCTTCTTCACCTCATTGAGCAGTCTGCGCTGTGCTCTTGCAGTCATCTTTACAGGACGGCCACTCCTAGGGAGAGTAACAGCAGTGCTTAACTTTTTCCATTTATAGACAATTTGTCTTACCATGGACTGATGAACAGCAAGGCTTTTGGAGATACTTTTATAACCCTTACCAGCTTTATGCAAGTCAACAATTCTTAATTGTAGGTCTTCTGAGAGCTCTTTTGTGTGAGGCATCATTCACATCAGGCAATGCTTCTTGTGAAAAGCAAACCCAGAACTGGTGTGTGTTTTTTATAGGGCAGGGTAGCTGTAACCAACACCTCCAATCTCATCTCATTGATTGGACTCCAGTTGGCTGACACCTCACTCCAATTAGCTCTTTGAGATGTCCTTAGTCTAGGGGTTCACATACTTTTTCCGCCTGCACTGTGAACATTTACATGGCGTGTTCCATAAAAACATGGTAACATTTAATTCTTTGTGAGTTATTAGTTTAAGCAGACTGTGATTGTCTATTGTTGTGACTTAGATGAAGATCCGATCACATTTTATGACCAATTTGTGCAGAAATCCATATAATTCCAACGGGTTCACATACTTTTTCTTGCAACTGTATTGCTGCTGTCACACACAATAGTCCTTGAAAGGACTTTGGGTCTCTGAAAAGTTTTTGGTATAAAAATCTTCCTATTACACTCCCTACACTGTCTGTTCCTTCCTATGTACAGCTCTCCCTGACACTGAGCAATTTAGCGCAGGTTGAGCTACAAACATATATTGCTGCTGTCACACACAATAGTCCTTACAAGGACTTTTGTGTCTCTGAAACATTTTTGTACAGAAATTATATTCAATTACACTCCCTTCACTGTCTGTCCTTTCCTATGCTCAGCTCTTCCTGACTTCGAATGAGCCGAACTCGCGTCATCGGGTGCTATATAGCACCCGATGACGTGTTCCGGCCAGCCAATCACTGTATTGCCAGTACCCATCATGGCTACTGAAATTACAGTTAGGGCAGTACTTACCTTCACGTTTATTGGCTGCTTAGCAGCCGCTAAACGTGCGGGGAGGAGACTCAAGCATTGCGTTCGAGCACATGCAATCCATCATAGGGTTTTTACCACCCTCACAGGTTATATCAATGTCCATGTGCCATCTGCCATTAATAAAGCTACTCAGAGTATGAACACTTGGATGGTGACTTAGATCTTCTCCTCAAATGCTGAACTGCAAATCATGTGGAACATTTTTATTGGGACATTGAAAAAGAGGAGATGCAGACTTTGGGACTGAAGCTATAATTTTTTCCATTTATGTACACTAAAGGGTCTTGTTTGATATCTCTCCATTATTAAGTAAAAAAATATTGAAATGAATATTCATGAGAGGAATACATCCACCTTCCTTGATAACCCCTTTAAACTCTGCTACCTATGGGGTACATGTTGTTGAAGAACAATCAACCATTACAGTAAAGGTATGTCCAGTATAGGAGCATTCTGGTAGAGGAGCAGAATACTGCCATTACAGTATTCAGCATAGCTGGGGCACACTGGATCCCTATTTAGTATAATGGGATCCGTCGGGTTCTACCAAGAATGCCAGCCGGAAGAAAGCACTAGAGTGCCCTAACACAGATGTGAACGTAGCCTTTGAAAACTGTGGTCTGATAATTTACCTATCGACAGAACCGCTGAGAATAATGTTTTGTCGGTCTCTTCAACCATTCCCCACCCGCTTCATCATGACACAGTCCAAAAATGGGTACAGTATTTTACAACTGTCTTTATTTGTAGTACATCATTATATAGCACATTAAATAGTATAATCCATTCTCAAACTTTTACAAGCGGCATTTAAAAAGTTTTATTCTTTAGATATATTTTAAAAAGAAAAACAGAAACAAAAATATATATTTGGGCTATATCAATCCTTTACCCGTTTTAAACCACTTAGAAGTCAAAGATTTCCGGAAATTTGCTGCATTACTTTCAACTATTCTGAAATAAAATTCCACACATCAGTCTTTACATTTATAATGTTGTGGAGAATAAGAGTGATGATAGAAATGCTTTAGTATAATTTGTTTCAATTTTGTTGGTGTCCATGATGCATCTGATCATTTTCTACAGTGTTTTTTCTCGAGGTAGAGCCAAGTTGGACCTAAAGAATACCTGCACATGTTGCATATTTGCATGTAGAAAATCTGCAAGAGATCCGCACAAAAACATAAAAAAGCACATATATTCACACTATTTATTGTGGTTTTTGTGCAGTTTTATTTGTTTTTTGTTGTATACTTCCTGTTTATGTCAACAACCCCTTTAAAGTGTATGGGGAATAAAACTGTATACAGAAGGTGCACATTTTAAGGGGATTCTGTCACCCCCCATTTAGCAATTTTCAGTATCGGACATTACCTATTTGCTAATGTCAGTTGAGTCTATATATATCACTCTTTCCTCTCTCTGTGCTGTAATTTCTTTAAAAATCTTACTTTTATAATATGCTAATTGCTTCACTACCAGCAAGTTGGGCGGTTACTTGCTGGTAGCCGCCGCATCCTCGAACTATAAACATGCCCCCTCCTCCACTTGATAGACAGGGCCAGCGAGCACTCTCCTCCTTCCGCTGGCCCTGTCTGCCAATGAAATCCCGCGCCTGCGCCGTACCGGTCCTCATTCGGTGCAGGCGCTCTGAGAGAAGGACGCTTGCTTGCCTGCTCCTTCCTCAGACGGCCTGCGCGAAATGAGGACCGGTATGGTGCAGGCGCGGGATTTCATGGGCAGACAGGGCCAGCGGGAGGAGGAGAGCGCTTGCTGGCCCTGTCTATAAAGTGGAGCAGGGGGAGTGTTTATAGTCCGAGGATGCAGCAGCTACCAGCAAGTAACCGCCCAACTTGCTGGTAGTGAAGTTAGTAGCATATTATAAAAGTACGATTTTTTAAGAAATTACAGCAGAGAGGTAAGAGTGATATATATGGACTCAACTGACATTAGCAAATAGCTAATGTCCGATACTGAAAATTGCTAAATGGGGGGTGACAGAAGCCCTTTAAAATCTTCACTGGAGGTCAATTTCTGTACATAACAAATATGCAATGTGTACATGAGATTTGTTAAATCTCATTCACTTTGTTGCCACTGTATTAGGCCTCATGCACACGACCGTAGTTGCGGACCCATTCACTTCAATGAGGCTGCAAAAGATGCGGACAGCACTCCGTGTGCTGTCAGCATCCATTGCTCCGTTCCGAGGCCCCGCAAAAAAAATATAGCATGTCCTATTCTTGTCCGTTTTGCAGACAAGAATAGGCATGTCTACAATGGGCCGCCCGTTCCGTTTCGCAAATTGCGGAAGGCACACGGGCGGCTTCCGTTTTTTGCGGATCCTGCAAAAAACAGCACGGTCGTGTGCATGTAGCCTTATGCTGTGGCTTTTCTGCACAAAAATCTGCACATGTGCATTTACCCAAAGGGGCAGAGTTTGACACCCATATTCTTGCGTGGGAAAATATGTCATGGATACAAAAGCCACTATAAAGCCCATGCTATAGCATGTAATGCAAAAAACACTTACATACATTTTATAATGTGTGCAATCTAAAAAACAAACAAACCGTAGCATAGTCTAAGTGAAGGAAAATATCTGGGGGACAGTGAACATGACAAATGTCGCACATGTCACTTTTTATTTTCATGTCACTCACGGGCTGATTGCTGAGAGAAGTGTGTCAGACAGGATTCTTCCAGAGATACTGTATCAATATAATTGATCTCTGTGGAGTAACAAACTGCCGTACACACAGATGCTCCCAAAAAAAACTGATATCAGGACAACACAAATATGGAGAAGTGAACGGGTCCTGTACTCTGCTCTGTTCTATTTTTCCAAAAAGTCCACCCCCCAGCAGAGGTTACGTTGGGGTCTTTTGGGCAAACAAAAAAGTGGTGTTGCCATTAGCAACCGGGCATAATGCAACTGAGTTCTGTCCATATAGATTATTAGGTTGCTATGAGCAACACCGCTACTGTTTCTCTGTATCTGTCCGCCAGAAACGGTAACAGGACAGGAGGCAATGCTGTGTGATGCACTGCTACTACATGACTGACTGGTGAAGACTTGTCCACTGAAATTTCTACATCACCAAATGGAATGGATCCCAGCTCTTGAAGGGAATGTGTCATCAGAAAATGACCTATTGTCTAAATCACGTTTTTTTGTTAAACATTGTTTTGTAAATTTTTTGGAACTATCTACTATGACTATCTACATTTAAAAAATAAAATAAAATTCCACAATTTTCACACTGGCCACTAGGGGTAATATAAGGTCATGATTTCCTGTTCTGTACAGGTGACTATTTAGTAGCCATTATCTTTATATTATCACCACGTGCAGAATTGCAATGACAAGTAACACCTCTATATAGATAATACAGAATCCACCATTCACAATAGGTGAGATCACAGCTTATCTACTCTCTCCTGACCTCAGGTAGCAGAGCATGCCTAGAGAACTCTCCCATAGAAGTCAATGGGGTCCCCTCCTGTCCATGTAGCTTCTCTTTAAAGACAGGACATATTTGAAGCCTCGCGCCAATGTGAAAATTGAATTTTTTTGATGACACATTCCCTTTAAGTCCGGAAAGAACATCAAATGAAATACCCGAGAAAGTTCCCTCCTGATCACAGTGTGAGGGCAGCTAAAGAGTTAACCAATAATAACTGACTGCTCCTCCTAATAGAACATATTACAGTTCAGTGCGGTACACTGGAAATATGCCTTCTGATTACGTGTATGATAAGTTCAGTTAATTGGAAGCCGTGTGTAACCGAGGCTAAAACTCATCTATTAGTCCATTAGTCGTACTAACTCCGTGTAATAAATGTAACAAATCCAATCTTTACACATGGCAGTCAAAGTACATTATATTGAATACCACTCAGGGCATTTCATTTATATGGCAGTGTACAAGCAGAGCAAATAACTATATCAGCTCAACAAGCCTTTGTATTCTATGTAGCTGGAGATGAACAGCTGTTAAGCACCTCCTGCGCGGAACAGTGCTGTGAACCTAGCCTTAGATCAGGGGTCAGCAACCTCTGGCACTCCAGCTGTTGTGAAACTACAACTCCCAGCATGCAGACTTTCTCATTTGGTATGAATGGAGCATGCTGGGAGTTAAAGTGCTGCCTTAGATCATGAGCAGATCATCCTGCACTACCAAACATGTTAACTGTGTACAGGCAGCTTTACTCTTAGCTGCCATATAAATGTGCATTACACGCACTTCATTTTTAACTGTATTTCCAGAGTTTACCAGTGTGCATGGTCATACAAACAACATTAAAGGGGTACTCCTACCAGGAATTGCCATAAATGCCTGATAGGTGGGAGTCCCAGAGGTGGGACCTGTATCCATGTCCAGAGACTGGTTAGGTGGCTGGTGGCAGACAATGAATGGAAAGGAGGCTGAAAGTGGCCCTCTCCGTTCGCTCATACTGGCGTTTGCCGTACAACAGTGCTTGGCTATTTCCATGGCTTCCATAGAAGTGAACTGAGAGATACTCAGAGATGAAATGTCTAAGAAGGGAATACCCCTTTAACCTAAGAATAATAACTTGTAGGAATTGTATAGCACTTGGTAAATGTTATTATATCATGTATTGGTAGATGCAGCAATGTAAGGAAATGACTTGGGGTATATTAGCATGAATGAAAATAGTTTCCATGCATCTGACAGGGTCATCTCAGCAGCCAACCCTATTAAAAAGAGTGGGACAGAGGCAGAGATGTCTACAACAAATGTACTGCATGTGACTATACCCTTAGGCCTCATGCACACGACCGTATGTATTTTGCCGTCCGCAAATAATACGGATGACGTCCGTGTGCATTCTGTATTTTGTGGAATGGAACATCTGGCCCCTAATAGAACAGTACTATCCTTCTCCGTAATGCGGACAATAATAGGACATGTTCTATCTTTTTGTGGAATGGAAATACGGACGTATGGAAACGGAATGCACACAGAATAACTTTTTTTTTTTGCGGACTCCAAAAAAGAAAAACGGGAACGGGCCCGGAAAGAAAATACATTTGTGTGCATGAGGCCTTAGCATGTACTTCTTAATCAAGGAAAGGAGTGTCTTCTATAAGCCTATTGCAAGGGCCAGCAACCTCCCGCACTTCAGCTGTTGTGAAATGACAACTCCACTTTTATTTCTGGGCTTTGTATAAGAATGCAGCCAATCATTCCAAACATTTCCAGTTATCATAACGTGATTAGTATTCAAGATGAACCATTCAGATTGATTCATTTCATAGACAGCTGCTGAACCAACATAGAAGACACTAGCATTGGGCATTGTGTATGAAAGCTGGAGAAGACAAAGATCTGAGCAGTTTCCCCACATCCATCAGATGTTCTGTCCAACCTGTCCTTCAGTTTGTCCAGCTTTTTTTTCAGTATTTCCCTTAACTTCAGATCAGTATCGGTCACTGCAATGAGGTCCACTCCATAACATCTACACCTTTGGTGTTATCAGTTTCAACCTGTCTATTTTGGTCTTTTTTTTTTATTAGTAATTTTTGTTGCTTATTTTTTTCATTTTCTTTAAAATGTGGATTTCACCAACAATGTGCCCTATGATGATTCATTATAGGGTGACACGAAAATACAGATGTAAAGTGATGGCATTTAATGAAAGTAAATCCAATCAGTGATACCCCCACATACACCCTGTTCCTAATCTACTAATTCCATCCACTGTAATCTGTTTAAAAAAATAAAGGGTACCTAAACCTTTGTAGAAAAAAAAAAGGGACAGCTGTCGGATTATGCGGAGTACGGATTCCATATATGTTCTATTGATCTCTACTCCAGATGCACGGACAGCTGAACAGAGATGACGAAAGCCAAAGGTGCAGAGCAGTCAGAGCATCACTTCTGTCCCTTAGGCCTCTTTCACACGGCTGTTGCGGAAAAATGTGCGGGTGCGTTGCGGTAACACGCGCGATTTTTCCGCGCGAGTGCAAAACATTGTAATGCTTGGGATTGATGTTCTGAAGATTGTATTATTTTCCCTTATAACATGGTTATAAGGGAAAATAATAGCATTCTTAATACAGAATGCATAGTACAATAGTGCTGGAGGGGTTAAAAAATAATAATAATAATTTAACTCACGTTAATCTACTTGCTCGTGCAGCCCGGCATCTCTTCTGTCTGTCTTCTGTGCTGTGTGGAGGAACAGGACCTGTGGTGACGTCACTCCGGTCATCACATGATCCATCTCCATGGTAAAAGATCATGTGATGGATCATGTGATGACCTGACTGACGTCACCACAGGTCCTGTTCCTCCACACAGCACAGAAGATAGACAGAAGAGATGCCGGGCTACGTGATCAAGTGGATTAAGGCGAGTTCAATTTTTTTTGTTAACCCCTCCAGCGCTATTGTACTATGCATTCTGTATTCAGAATGCTATTATTTTCCCTTATAACCATGTTATAAGGGAAAATAATAATGATCGGGTCTCCATCCCGATCGTCTCCTAGCAACCGTGCGTGAAAATCACACCGCATCCGCACTTGCTTGCGTATGCTTGTGATTTTCACGCAACCCCATTAATTTCTATGGGACTTGCGTTACGTGAAAAACGCACAAAATAGAGCATGCTGCGATTTTTACGCATAAGTGATGTGTGAAAATCACCGCTCATGTGAATAGCCCCATAGAAATGAATGGGTCTGGATTCAGTGCAGGTGCAATGCGTTCAACTCACGCATCGCATCCGCGGGGAATACTCGCCGTGTGAAAGGGGCCTTAGTGTTTTCTACAAAAATGTAGCTACCTTCTCAGTGTACGGCTCTGTTCACATATCTGTTATAGCTTCATTTATAATGGAAGCAACTACAATATGCCAGATCCATTATCAAACAGATCTCGGTGAACCTCAATAACTTGGGGATCTGATGTTTGGAAAAAAAAAAGAATATTGCTGCATGCTGCGCTATTTTTAAATCAAAGGTGTCAGAACTGCCAGGGGAGGTGGCAGTGTGAACAGTGCCTTAATGATACAGGATGGCTCAAGAAAAAGTTACCAGCCTCCAGCAATAGTATGACAAGATGAACGAGCAAGTGGATTTTTTTTTATTACCCACAAGTCACAAAAGATGCTGAAAGTCTCCCCCGTTTAGGTCTTTGCATCTTTGGGCACGTCTGATTATGTTGGCTAATATTGCTTGTGATGCTGTGGATAGTGTTTGTGATGTTGTCCTTGAGTTCACCCAGGGGATGTGGATTTTTAGCAGACACTTTCTGTTTTAAATTTCCCCACAGATAAAAATCGCATGTGGACAAGTCTGGGGAACGTGGTGGCCATAACCCCTTTCTCACAGTCCATGAACTCGTTCCAGTGAGTTCTGTGAGGTGTGTGATGTTGCCCCATCTTGTTGGATAAAGCAGGACATTTTTTCTTCTGCAGCATCACTGGTGAAGAGCTCAAGCGGTATCAGCCAACATAATCCAATGTGCCCAAAGATGCATAGACGTGAACAGGGACCACTTCTGCATCTTATACTCTACTTGCTCGCTCATCTTGTCATAGTATCGCTGGAGGCGAGCTACTTTTTCGTGAACTATCCTGTATATAAAACCCATGAGCCTTTTGTATAAAAACTGTCAAGAACTGGAAGTGTTGCCAAATGTTATCACCGCTTTCATTTACTGATCTGCTTGAATTGTTATTGCTACAGGTGCAATACCTCCATTGTTTGCATACACGAGGTTGCATATCTGCAGATAGAGATATACACAGGAAATATCTAACTTTCCTGTTAGACTCTGTTAATGGATGGCTATGAAACTATAAAAATAAACATATTTCTATTTTATTTTTATGGAATTACAAGCCAGTGTATGATCTCCTTCATAGCAGCGTCAATAGTTCAAGGTTTGAGGCATGCATATTCCATAAAACTTTCATTGGCAATTCAGCCACATGCTATTCATTTAGTAGTAAATAATTCATGTGTGACTGAAAGGAAAGGCCACCAGAATAGAATATGCAGTTAGTTGGATAATCAAATCCAGTTTGTGTTAGATGCAATAGTCCATGAATTGTAAACAATCAACCTGTGCAAATACTTCATAGCCGAGAAGGACTACACCAGTATTCAGATGGCTACTATGACCCTATAGTCTCGATGTGCACCTCATTTAACATGGTGTCTCATTAAGATGTTGCATGGCTAGACACTTTTGCTTGTATTTGTACCAACTATTGGTTGGCTTAGTTTTGGACAAGCATTTACACCACAATGATGCAATTATGGCGCTAAATGTCGCATAATAGGCCAAACCCCTTTTTGGTAAACCATGCGCCCTGGTCAAGCTAGGTGCAGATGGCTTCTCAAGAACTAGATGCACCAGTGTGTGTCACATTTTGGTGCCGTTTAGGACACTATGTGCACTGATATCACAAAATGTGGGCCAATATGTCCTGTTTTAGTGTCATCTTATGAGGTGGTACATTGCATCATAAATATGACTATGTAGAAGAAAGTAGATGCTTCAAGGGCTGCTGCAGATGGTGACACAATTAACACAGTGCAGGGTGAAAGAAACATAACATTCAAGTCAATGGGAAGTAAGGACTGGAAACGTTACACTTACGCTGCTACTAATATCATTTAAAGAGGTAGGTCTAAGATAACAGTCCACGTTTTCACTGTTACTCTTATCTATGGTCTGTACTGGTATTACGTTCCGGCCACACGTTTAGGTTCCCTGATGCAGTTTTGGAAGCCAAAACCAGAAGTGAATTTAGAAGAAGAGAAGCCGTATCTGGCCTTTACACTTTATATACTTTTATGATCTACTTCTTAATTTGACTTCCAAAACTGCCTCCAGAAACCTGAAAATGTGGCTCAGCTCAGCCCTATTGACTCGATTGAGGACGGGGCTGCAATGCCAAGCACAGCTAATGGGGTCAAGAGTTGTCCTGTCCCTCGGTTAAAGCAGACTCTACTTTTCTTATCACACACAACTCTTTTAATGTGCTGAGAGCAGCTTTTACAGAAGTGCATTGAGGTCCTATCCTGGAGAGAAGTTTTAATAATCAGATTCTGATTCCATGTATACGTGAACACTTGTTGGGCAGCAATGCTTCATAATGGGAAAGTCATAGATTCATCCTAGATAACATTGGAAGTCTAGGCATTAATGCCCCTTCCATTGATCACCAAATTGATTTCGGGTGTCTTTCCAGTTAGGTTCATAGAGCTTTCCATTGACTTCAGTTGAGTTCTTACATGAAATGTAAGTATATTAGAAGTATTTTTCTGACTATAAGACTTTTTAGCTTAATTTCCTGAATAAGACAGCAGACTTGTGTAGTCTCGTCCAGCTACAGAGTAAATATTAATTGAGCCACCATCGTCCCTTAAACACCTTCTTATATTCATACATTCAGCTAGTGCAGAAAGAGCAGAATATTAAGAGACTGTGTAACTGGAAGAAATGTCTCCCCCGCAATCTCTTTTTATACTGTACTAATGGTTAAGTGCTGTGGGTTGACACCTATTATATGTAACTTGGAAGACAGCATTGTTTCCAGCGATAGGAATGGAGAGAAGTGCGGTTAGAAAACCTGAAACCAAGCTGAATTGTTAATACGGTGCATCAACAAAGCCATTGCCACTGCGATAAAGAGAGATTTTATTTAACAAGCTAAAATAGATTAGAAAATGCCCTGCCCTTCGCCCCATACATCAGTCTCCATGCTCCTCATTCTGCACCGAACCCCAAGTAGCAAAATAAACTGTACAGAGCAAGCAGAATGCATGCAATCCTCCAGCTGCTATCTTTTACATTCAGGCGCACCACAGTAATGCTGCTTTTAATATTCATTTGCTGTACAGAAAACTCGAGGCAGATCTATTTTGATCTGCATCTAAAAGAAAAGCTAATCTGTAAACGGAAGCCCTTCAGAGCTGCAATCTCTCAGTATATACATGTTCTTCGCATGCATGTCAGGTGAAGATGTCCCTTTGGATATTCATCATGTGATGGAAAGTGAATGCTTCATCTTAGCCAATGTCTTAAAGGTGAGCTACCAGCCCTTTGTGTGGAGTGTATATATAATAGTATACATATACTTGTGCTCATTTCAGGCATGATGATGACAGGCACGTTTCACATTTGCATATCACTAACAGTCCACGCTACAGTGACCTACAAATATAGGCGAGAGGCTGAATGATTTGAACAAGAACGTAAATTATACTCTGTTTTTGTGGTTTCCTAAATCTGCTTAAAGGGGTTGTCCAGTCTTCTACAAATAACGCTCAAGGGTTTGTCCCTACAAAACTCTGCGGCTCTCTTTGTGCATGAAACAGCTGCTTTGCCACCACTTTAAAGGGAACCTGTCACCTGGATTTGGGGTATAGAGCTGAGGACATGGGTTGCTAGACGGCCACTAGCACATCCACAATACCCAGTCCCCATAGCTCTGTGTGCTTTAATTGTGTAAAAAAAACAGATTTGATACATATGCAAATTAACCTGAGATGAGTCCTGTCCGTGAGATGAGTCCAGTGTGAAGGAGCCCAGCACCGCCCCGCATCCTCAGAATCTCCTCCTTGCTCCCCGACGTCAGAAAGCTAGAGCGCCGTAATCTCGCAACGTGCGAGCTAGCGCATGCGCAGTTCGTTCCGAGGCTGATGCCAGCACAGTGACGGAACACTATGAAGACACTGCGCATGTGCTAGCTCGTGCATCGTGAGATTACAGCGCTCTAGCTTTCTGACATCGGGGAGCAAGGAGGAGATTCTGAGGATGCGGGCCGGTGCTGGACTCCTTCACGCTGGACTCATCTCAGGGACAGGACTAATCTTTTTTATACACAATAAAAGCACACAGAGCTATGGGGACTGGGTATTGCGGATGTGCTAGCGGCCATCTAACAACCCATGTCCTCAGCTCTGTACACATAATTCGGTGACAGGTTCTCTTGTCCTATTGTCGCAGTTTCAGCATCAGTACTACTGCATTCAAGGGATTCTCTGAGGTTGAAATGTATTTTTCTTTTTAAGTGACAAAATGGATAAAAAAAAATAAAAAATCACCCAAAACATTACTGATCACACTGAACCCCTCTGCTGCCGTTCCAATGTCTCCTGCTATCGAGCTGTTCACTGGTCCTAGGCATGTCACTGCTGCAGCCAGTGATTGGCTGAGCGAGCATCTTCAGCCACTGCCTATTTGTCAGTCAGGCAGTGGAGAGCAGCGGGACTGAAGCAGGGGCCCAGGGACTGGTAAGGTGAGTAATGTTTTTAATTTTTAACCCATTCTCTCCCTATTTAAAACAATCCCCCCTCCTCTTCCTGGTAAACTCCTTACCTTTGATCAGTATATAAAAAAAATACATGCAGCTTTCTAAGGCTACATCCACATCTCCATTTTAACATTCCAGTGCTCTGCTCCGACAGAGGAACAGAATACCAGAACTGCGGCATCAGGCATAGCCAGACACACCCAGATCCCTATTAACTATAATGGGATCCACTGGGTATCTGGCAAGAATACCATCTCTCTGCTGGAAACATAAAACACTGCAGGTGTGGAACAAGCAACAGCTCCTCAGTGCAGAGCTCTGCACTTTAGAAAAGAGTCTTTATACTCCAAAACGCGCTGTCTATTCATAGAGGTTCCAATGAAAATAAAAAGTTAGCCTTTATTAATTTTGGTTGTGTTTCTGGACCAAGGACTGTCATTTTTCAGGTGGATTGAAGATGCTTCATTCACCAACCTACTATAAACTTCTCCTCCTGAGGGATGACTCCCCATGGAGTGAGGATCAAGACATCAACGGCAGCACCGACCACTATCACAAAAAGACTTTCCATTAGTGTTGTGCCTAACGTAGCACAACACAAAAAGTCATCCATGCAGTACATACCCTATGAGCGACTTCTCTCTTCCCACTTTTTGGCGTCTCTGAGAATTACAGTGAATAGGGATTAATTGGGCCCCAGCAGGGCCCGGCTATGCTGGATACGGCAATTCCAGCACTCTGCTGGAACAGAATACCTACGTTCTAAAATGCAGATGTAGATGTAGACTGATACAGACCTAATATATCCCACAACTGAAGGCTTGCTACAATGTATCCAGTCTAGGTATGGCAATTCTCCATAAGCTCAATACCAAACAAATGTCTGAGTGTCAACACATCTCAGAGTGATGAACCTGGAGTCAAAGCCATTTAGCTTAAAAACAGATTACCTTGACTGATTACAATTATAACTAAACATCATCTGTGAGAATTAAGTAATCCTCTGTCACTCCAGCCTCAGGATGTTCTATTTACTGACAGGAAGCAAAGATCTTGAAATGGCGAGCAGCTGAAGCACAAAGTATATCAGTAAGTTGCAGAAAATTGTTCATTATACATTGATTGTGTTTTATGTAGATATGACTGGACAACCGATTGCATTTGTTGTTTCAAGCTGATACTTAAGAAATATTCAAAGCCAAGCTGATTATTAGGATCTTAGGGCGGTTTCATGCACAGTGTTTTTTTTTAAATGCCACTGCAGTTTTTTTAGTTTAATTATTTTCTTTATATGTCCCATTTCTTTTGAACCTACTTATGGCCTTGGCTAAAAAAATAACTGCATGAAAATCTGCCATTTTAACTGCAGTGCTTTTTTATGAAAAATGCTGTGTGTGAAACCACCCTTATATTAATGCTTTTGCAAGTCTGTCCAACATCTTACATTTCTACCTCCGCAATTAAACAAGTTTAACATAATTCTTTTTTGCAGAAATAAAACTTGCATTAGCCTGGTATCACACAAAGTCTTTTTTTTAGCTTCTTGGTCATTTTTATTGCAGCTTTCTTTCGTGGAATTTTGTGCACCATTTTTTCATATCATTTATGGGTCCGACCCCCACAGAAATTTTACTTATGACCCCAAAAGTGTTCAATGCTCCATTCCAGAGCCTTTAGTCACGTACCTGCTGCTTCTGGTTCTGTGCGGACTGGAAGTGTTATAGCCAGGTCTGTCGTCATGTGCACTGCTGCAGCCATTTACTGCTGAGGCCAGTGAATGCCTGCAATGGTTCATGTGATGACAGACTGGATGTTACTTTTAATCCAGAGAGGACCAGAAATATTGGGAACAGTATCCTTGGTGCTGGAACTAAGCGTTGGTGCTAGTGATTTCTTTTCTTTAGGCTGAGCACTTTAAGGGCCGTGTAAAATTGATGTGGGGGTCAGACAACCCCTTTAAAGTCTATAATGAATTAAGAAATTTACTGCAAAGCATATTTGCATGGTGTTTTTAGTGTTGGGTTTCTGTGTTTTTGCCAAATGCATTATAGAGTTGAAAAAATGGCGTATAAAATGTCACAATAAAAAAGAAACCACAAGAAAAAAAGCCATGAAAAATACCATACATTTTCTTGTAGCTAGACCTTCCAGCCTAATAAGTAGTTTAAAGTGAGTACTAAGCCTCCGTGGAAGACACATTATAGGAGAAGTGTGCTGCCCCTAATGCTCGGTTTAATTAGTAATTAACATACATTGGTAGAAATGCTATATGTTTCCTAGAATTGACCATGCTTTTTCATTCCAGTTTGTGTTCTTGGAAACATTTGCATAGGAATACAAAGTCTGTTAAGACAATGTGTAAAAAAGAATTGAAATTACAATAGAAATAATATGACAACAATGTTTTTGTAACGCATTCAGGGCACATTTACCTCTTCTTATAAGTGTGAATATGAAATTATAATATTGCGACATTACACGTATATTGGAACTGAATACACTAAATGTCATCTCTTCAATATCAGTTTCTGAACAACTGCTCTTCTATTACAATATAACTTAGCTAATGTCCTCAAATGGGATGGAATCTGAGCCCCTCACTGTGGTCATGTGATATCATAAACTGCCCAGCTATCTACATAAAATGTCAGCTAGATGCCACCAGCAGAAAGAATACTTCCTTTAAGTGCCACTGAGCTTTCAAAAAACATTTCTTACTTCATAGTGACAGATAAGTTTTTGATCAGTGAGGGCTGAGACCAGCACCGATTTCTAGAACGAGGAGAGAGAAGCGCACGCATAGAGTGCTCTCTCTCCTCATTGCAGGAGATGAAATCGAGATGGTCTAGTAGACTTTCCAATGAGCCCATCTTCTTCAGTGAGGTGAGAGAGCACTACAGTATGTCAGTACTTCTCTCTCCTCATTCTAGTGATCGGTGGGGGTCTCAGCACTCTGACCCAACCAATCAAAACCTTTGATAATGGTGGTATGACATATCAAAAGTTTGTTGAAGGCTCGTGACACGTTAAGAGATGCTCTGGTGGTTTATGAGACCAAACAATGTAGGCTCTGATGATGTCATGAAACATGAGACATGCAACAACATGTCTAGATATGTCAGCACTGATGACAGTAGACAAGTAAGCTGTAAAAGAAGGGAGAGGTGCCTAGAAATTCAATTTAAAGAAAGTGGATGTAGAAAAAGCACCTTAAGGGTAAATCCACACAGGAAAAATATGCTGTGGATTTGCAGCCATGGCCTTGAGTGTAGTAAATCCGCATCATTTTACAGTGGCAGCAAAGTGAGATTGGCTGAGACTTCTTAACATCTCCTCTACTTTGCCTGTAATGTAAAGCACACCGGATTTAGAATCCGGAACATGTCAATTTACGCTACAGATTTCACCTTTTGCAATGCATAAGGTGTTATCCATAGCACATCCGCAACAAAGTCTGCAAGGAAAAAATATGCGGATTTAACTGCTCGTTCCGCAGTAAATCTCCAACAGATATTTTGTTTCAAATAGTATCCTGTGTGTGAATGCCCCTAACATCTACAGATATGGATCACTAGCCATTTTATGTTGTAACCTGCACATTATAAAAATGATGTCATCTCTACAAATCCTTCCGAATGCTGTATAAACAGACAGAAAATAAAAAGAGCATGTCATTAGCGTAAACCTCGCTTTTCTAAGTGGCTTCTGTTTTTTAAGTTTTATTCATCCAGAACTTTTGTTTTCTTTAAAGGTAACATCTTTATTGTATATTTTTATGCAGAGATGGGAACTTATTTGATCACACAGCAAACTTCTCAGAAAACATGAATGGAGTCCAGATTTGAGGAGTTTTCTTCAGGTTTTGTTTTTCTTCTGACTGGTTTAAAACATTGCAGAGGCAATTCAATTTCCATTTCTTTGTTCTATCCAAAGAAGAAAACTTGACTTCAAAAAAGTAGTCAGCGGAAACCTTTTGTGTCAGTTTATATGTATTATTTCTGACTTTCCAGAGGGTTCACTCTCAGGACAGGGCAGGATTTTGGCTATGTTGATTCTTGATTAACAACTTTTCCACCATTCATGGTTGGTGTCCCTGAACTTTTTCTTGAACGTCCTTGCTTCTCTCCAATTTCATGCAGCGATGGCTCTCTGTACATGCACACTGCAAAACAAAGGAACACAATTAGTTCTTGCAGAGTGAAGGGTCAAACTTCATTGGTCTCATTTGCATTTCTTCATCTTTTTATTACCTAATGAATCAAAAGGCTGCGAGATACATTGCATAATCTTCCTTTCTATATGGGCTAAATAGCTGATATATATATACATATATATCTATACACACATATGCTATAGTCAGACAACACATACAAAGATATACATTGAATGTAAAAAAAATTATAAAAAATATCTATTGAATTTCAAAATCCAGAATGGTTTGTGATCGTCTTTTATTACTGGTCCAGTCCAGGTAGTGTCGCCTGGAAAGCAGGTCTGATGTGTTGAAGGATAAGCAAGGGCTCTGATGACAGTTACAGTCATGTGAAAAAATTAGGACACCCTTTGAAAGCATGTGGTTTTTTGTAACATTTTTAATAAAAGGTTATTTCATCTCCGTTTCAACAATACAGAGAGATTAAAGTAATCCGACTAAACAAAGAAAACTGAAGAAAAGTCTTTTCAAGATCTTCTGTAAATGTCATTCTACAAAAATGCCTATTCTAACTGAGGAAAAAGATAGGACACCCTTGCCCCTAATAGCGAGTGTTACCTCCTTTGGCTGAAATAACTGCAGTGAGACGGTTCTTGTAGCCATCTACTAGTCTTCGACATCGGTCTGAGGAAATTTTACCCCACTCCTCAATGCAGAACTTTTTCAGCTGTGAGATGTTTGAGGGGTTTCTTGCACGTACAGCCCTTTTCAAGTCACCCCACAGCATCTCAATGGGATTCAAATCTGGACTTTGACTTGGCCATTCCAGGACTCTCCATTTCTTCTTTTTCAGCCAATCTTTGGTTGATTTACTAGTATGTTTTGGGTCATTGTCATGTTGCATGGTCCAGTTCCGCTTCAGCTTTAATTTTCTAACTGATGGTCTCACATGTTCTTCAAGCACCTTCTGATACACAGTAGAATTTATCGTGGATTCTATGATGGTGAGCTGACCAGGTCCTGCTGCAGCAAAGCAGCCCCAAACCATGACACTTCCACCTCCATGCTTCACAGTTGGTATGAGGTTCTTTTCTTGGAATGCTGTGTTTGGTTTACGCCAAACATGTCCTCTGCTGTTGTGTCCAAATAATTCAATTTTGGACTCATCTGTCCAAAGAACATTATTCCAGAAGTCCTGGTCTTTGTCAACTTTATCTCTGGCAAATGTCAGTCTGGCCTCGATGTTTCTCTTGGAAAGCAAAGGTTTCCTCCTTGCACACCTCCCATGCAAGTTAAACTTGTACAGTCTCTTTCTGATTGTAGAGGCATGTACTTCTACATCAACAGTAGCCAGAGCCTGCTGTAGTTCTCGAGATGACACTTTAGGGTTTTTGGAGACCTCTTTTAGCATCTTGCGGTCTGCTCTTGGGGTGAACTTGCTGGGGCGACCAGTCCTGGGCATGTTGGCAGTTGTTTTGAAAGCCCTCCACTTGTAGACTATCTTCCGGACAGTGGAATGGCTGATTTCAAAATCTTTTGAGATCTTTTTAAATCCCTTCCCAGACTCATAGGCTGCTACAATCTTTTTTCTGAAGTCCTCTGACAGCTCTTTTGCTCTCACCATGGTGCTCACTCTCACTTCAACAGTCAGGAGCACACCAAACTAAATGTCTGAGGTTTAAATAGGGCAAGCCTCATTCAACATGCAGAGTAACGATCTACTAATTATGTGCACCTGGTGTGATATACCTGTGTGAGATCTGAGCCAATTTAAGAGGTAATACATGTGAGGGTGTCCTATCTTTTTCCTCAGTTAGAATAGGCATTTTTGTAGAATGACATTTACAGAAGATATTGAAAAGACTTTTCTTCAGTTTTCTTTGTTTAGTTGGATTACTTTAATCTCTCTGTATTGTTGAAACGGAGATGAAATAACCTTTTATTAAAAATGTTACAAAAAACCACATGCTTTCAAAGGGTGTCCTAATTTTTTCACATGACTGTATGCTGAATAGGCAAGCTTAGATATCAATACTGTTCAGGGTTGAAAACAATGCAGTGATAGACAAGTGATCACCATTCACATTTTTTTAATAAGCTCACTACATTGATAATGTAATATTTATATTATACAAAAAATCCTCATGGATTATAAAACAAATCCTACTAAACTGTGTTCATGAAAGCCTTTACATCCAGGAAGAAAGTGAATAGCCCCCATGGAATCTGGATGGCTACAAATATATCCGTATCACTACTATTTCTACCATTTGTATGTTACTAAATAGCTTATGATGTTTCTATATATCACTAATATAATAATCACTGAATAGGATCTACGCCAAAATGGGTAAGGAGTAGTGACTAAAACATTTTCGTCATCCAATTCTCTATGTATTCACTGAAGCCATTCTCTATGGTTCACAGGTTTTAACCCCGGCTGGGACTGGCAGTTGCTTTATCCCATGTTGTCATGTTATCTTTTCTGTACATCCAGTGCCACGTCATCACATCAGCCAACAGTCTGTA
Organism: Bufo gargarizans; assembly: GCF_014858855.1. Lineage (NCBI taxonomy): Eukaryota > Metazoa > Chordata > Amphibia > Anura > Bufonidae > Bufo > Bufo gargarizans. Next base: position 208,157,083 of record NC_058083.1, read on the forward strand.
AGTCAGACCCATGCCTCTAGGTTTCTCCTGTTCTCTTCCTTAAATTGTTTTTCTGGGATTTTAATATTGATAGTCTGTCCTCAGGATAGGCCATAAATATCTGATATGTGGGGGTCCAACATTCAGCAACCTTGACGAGTAGCTGTTTTAAAGTAGCACTGGTGACGAAAATTGGCGCTGGAACTACACAGCTCTATACATTGTGCAGCGGATGGAGCTCCTAACTCCAGTGCTCCTCCCATCCGCACTAATGTAGTTCCAGCACCAACTTCAGAACTACTTTCAAACAACTGATTGGCAGAGGATAGGCCATCAATACTGAAATCCCAGAAAAACCCTGCCACACACAGAGATTTGTGATGTGTGTTTTCTTGGGGCCAAAAAATCCTCCACGAATGCCTGACTTGCACAGCATATTTTGTACCATTCGTTTAGCCATTTTTAAGCGTTTGGGACATCGAGTGTGTTTTGCCAGCTGGTGATTTTTATGGCATTTAAATGCCTTGTATTTTATTATAGTATGCACCCCCCTGTCACTTCCTCTATAGAGCAGTACTCGGAAAATACATGGCTACATAAAACACCATACATAAACACCATTAAAAATACAAACACACATAAAGCTACAAAATAAAATAATGTGGAGGTCTATGGGAGACAAAAGGCAGGCAATAAGGTAAATGACAGACTCAGAGCATGCCATGGTTTAAAAAAAAAACCCAAAAAAACCCAAAGAGTGATTCAAAAACGTACCTCAAGGGTGAAAAAAAATTCACAACAAAAAATACCGTTTTTCCTGCATTTAAAATCTACCATAGACTTCCATCTGCAGCTAACTTTTTTGCCTAAAAATTAAAGACAAAAAACACTAGCCTAATGAGAGAATGAAAAGGATCTGTTCATTCTCCTTGCCAGTATTAGAATTGGCGGCAAAGCCAAATACACAACAGTTTAGAAGAATGCCAGGCAATATCACTTGGCACTGATGCAGCAAAGAAAATAAAGAAGTAGTAGCAGACTGCATATAAAAACGTCACCTCTAATGCTACACACGGGAGATTAATGGGTACTCTGCAGGCCGCCAAGGCTTTTAACATATGCATAAGGCTATGTTGCTGGAAGCTCATTATAGCACCCAAAAAATCTAAACAATATTTAAGACCTGCTTGGTTTGGATACCTTTTTTGATATTTCATGTATCCAGATAAACTAAAGGCAGTGGAATCCTGCCACCGTGAACCCTCGCCAGCAGCTGCTGTCACTGGCGGACCTCAGTGCATGAAGCACTATAGGGTGAGACAACCTTTGTGGACAAAATTTTGCAGGCAATAAGTCCTCTTTTACGGTTCTTTCATGCATAAATTTGGTTTGACTTTTCCAATGTTACATGCATTTTCATATTCTTTTTTTATTTTTTGTTTCTGTGGCATTTGTTTTAACAAATAGTGTGTTTTAGTACATGCATTTTTAGTGGCTTTTTTTAAAACCCATGAACCACCCCCTCTGACGTCACTTTCTTTGTAGCTCTCAATTAGAAAATAATGCAAAAAGAAACCCCATATAAAAATGCCATAAAAAAGACATTCACACAAACATTCTTTCAAGTATGGGCAAAAGCAATTGAAGTCTATGGCACCAGAAAACACGCATAAAAAAAAATATGCCATAGCCAGAGCAAGCTAATTCCCATTACATCTGCCAAATAAAAAGTGCTGGAAAAGAGCCAAAATCAGCAAAAGCTATGTGTAAAACCAGTCTGATGCTTCTTTGACATATTTTTTTTATTTTGCCATTTTTGCTCATAACAGGAAGATGCTTTAATTGTTTTTTACAGCTTTTTCTGTGTTTTTTATAATGTTTTTGTTTAACATTTCAAACATGAATTTTTTCAGTTATTTGTTTTTGAAGTTCTATAATGAAGTCAATGGAAAAAACACCAGATAAATGCTAGACCTAGAGCACGTCCCCTCAAAACGCTTTGTATGCAGTAGTATAAGGTTGGGCCACATGAAGAAAACGGTGTGTGAAACCTCTCTAAGCAAAATAGTGGAACTGTATTCTGGAGATTGTGGTAGGTAAGGGATCTAAGCTTTGAGACGAGTGTATTTGGTCACAGACTGAATTGCTAAAGTAAAGCAGAAAATTACTTCAGGTCTCTTGACAAAATGAATGTTCCAGGTGAGGTAGCCAAGTTCATCATCTTCTTTAATGGCCTCATGTCACAATAATTTTTTTCCTATATGGATTATGTCCTCATGTTTACAAATCTAGGGTGGAAGAAGCATTTTTTCATATGAAGGACCTATTGACTAGGACTGGATAGTTAATGACCTTGGCAGCTCTGTGAGATTAGACAGGTATTCAATCTAACGCCAACACTGGTCTGAGAGGACATTAGTGATTCAACACATTACTGAAGAAAATATCTCCCAGTTCCCTGGCTGCCTTTACAGCCACTGACACCTCAATAACAAGCTCTTGCTGAACAACAATACTGCTCATATGCTTTGTTGTCAGGGGTCATACATCTGGATTGATTATATGGTTAAAGTGGTTGTGCCAATATTTAAAGAGATAAGGACAGGTCATCAATATCAGATTGGTGGGGTCCGACACCCAGCCCCCCACCCATCAGCTGTATGAAGAGAAGGCAGTGCTCATGCAAGCACTGCCTTCTCTTCACTGTTTACCTGCTCATTGTCAACATTGCAGTGGCGAGCAGTGTGTAATTACAGCTCCGCCATACCTAATCACTTCAATGGGATCCACCTTCCTATTCTCTTGAATAGGAAGGAGCCGTTCCATGGAAGTTAAAGGTACAGAGAAGCTGCAATTACACCTGATCGCCACTGCAGTGTTGATGGCGAGTAGGTAAACAGTGAAGATAAGGCAGTGCTTGCATGAGCACTGCCTTCTCTTCATACAGCTGATGGGCGGGGGGCTGGGTGTCGGACCCCCGCTGATCTGATATTGATGACCTATCCTGAGGATAGGGCGTCAATATAACCAAAGCAGACAACCCCTTTAATATTATTTGAATATAATTTAGCATGGAAAAAGAGTTACCCACAGCCAGTTATGAGATATTCTCTTTACTTCATTATAATAGCACCCCCTGGTGTTTAATCTGTATAGTAATGTGCATGTCTACATACTAATAGTTACAGCCACAAGCCGCATCTATTATTGGAAGCAGAGACAGTTACAGGCGGGAGCTGAAGCACAAAGGACACGCCCACTGAAAAGCACATGGTCCCGAGAAATGACACACCTCCAGAGAAAAGACATGTCCTCTGAGTTGCCAGCCTGTAGAGAATCTAGCAGAGCAATTGCAGCAATATATGGGGGAAGCTCTGGATTCATGTGCGGTACAGGGCTGGTTCTATGGAGATTTGTCATGTACTATATGATGTCTGTTTTTATTCAGTCACGGCATAACCCATTTATAGGTTTTAAAACTGTTCAAAACAATGAAAAAATTCTAAATCTGGTTTTGTATTTGTAGCACCACCTTCCACCCCACTGAGATTGCAGAAATACCCATCGGACAAAAGGTATGCTGTATTTTTATGATGGCACACATGCATAGGTTTATGAAGGTTTTCCTAGAACCTGTATTAGGGCTCATGCAAACGAGCATGTGTGTCCCATGCTGCGCACCGCAAACAGCATTCGCACTGTCCATGTGCAGGTCAATTGCGGACCCATTGACTTTAATGGGTCCGCGGTTCACAAGAGATGGTCTGCACCGCAAAAAAAATAGAAACGCTTCGTAGTGTTTCCGTTCCGTGCCTCCGCTCCATATGTTGAGAATTGTGGCCCGAGGTCTGCGGTCCGCAATACGTCCAGGGGCACACACACTCGTGTTCATGAGTCCTAACAGTAATAGTGGTTTAGAGGAGTCAAAACTGCAGACAGGCTACCTTCAAAATTCAGACTTTGCTGCAGAAAAATACACTCTATTGTGGATTTAATAAAATACTGTTTCCCAGCGTGGCCCAACGAGACCTGCCTAACATTATTTATATGCCACCACTGATGTAGTTTTTCTTATAAACCAGAGTGAAGGAAACAAACCTGTCACACTATATGCTTTCTGAATGGATTTTGCTGGATATTAAAAGATAAGCAAAAGCATACTCTGAGAGTCAGTAATCATCCCTACAACTCATCCTTACCCATCTCCACCGCCAGACAAAAAAAGCCCATAATCTGCCTGAAGGACAAACGTCTTTTACAGGTGGCAACGCAAACACTTTGAATCAAACTCCAATAAAGGAAATTCAGTTACGGCCGTGGTTAATGTATTTATTCTTCAATTTTACCAAGATATTAATCATTTTACTACCATTGATAACCACACTGAACATGGGGCACACTTATGTCTGGTTGTGTGCCTTCACACTACTGTTCTTTTGTATATATTTCCTGCAGTCTTTACAAAACGGAATACACCAATGATTAATAAGACTGCTACCATAAACTTACAGGTGGCAAAGGTTAGTAAACAAAGAAAGAAACCTCAGTGACCCAGTTCAGCATCTCTGGTGGTCCTTTCAGAGAGTGGTTGGCCAGTAAGTGACCGCTGCAGCGATCATGTCCTGTATTACTATAATAATGAAGAGAGGGAGCACACTCACCATAACATGGAGTGCAAGCATGGTTTTAAGGCTACAAACAATATAAGAAAAAACGCAATGAGTGCACATCCAGAATAACAAAAAAATCCAATCTTATTTTTAGTAAAGAGAAACAGAAACACATTAAAAATTGTATACAATAAATACAGTGCCGGAAACGGTATAACCGATCACAGACAAACAGCTCACTAGGTCCAAAATAAGGAAAAAGCGTGTAGAGCCTAGGACAGTGATGGCTAACCTCCAGCACTCCTGCTGTGGTGAAACTATGACTCCCAGCATGCTCCATTCATTTCTATGGAGTTCTGAGAACAGCCAAGCAAGTGTACATCTTGGGAGTTGTAGTTTTACCACAGCTGGAGTGCCGGAGATTAGCCATCACAGCCCTAGGACAATGTAAAGACAAGTAAAATATACAATAGGTCTCGGACTAAGAAATGAGCATCGTCTAGAGACTGCCCCACGCGTATCGCCGGGAATACCCGGGGCAGTCTCTAGACAATGCTCACTTCTTAGTCCGAGACCTATTGTATATTTTACTTACAGGTACAGCTTTAGATTAATTGATGTCACATTATTTTTGATCTCTTCCTGTCTCATTTGCCTCTACACTGTCCTAGGCTCTACACGCTTTGTCCTTAATTTTGGACCTAGTGAGCTGTTTGTCTGTGATCGGTGATACCATTTCCGGCACTGTATTTATTGTATACAATTTTTAATGTTTGTGCTACTCTTTAATAAAAATGAGACTGGATTTTTAGTTATTCTGGATGTGCAGTCCTATTGCGGTTTTTCTTTGAATGTTCTGTATTACTTGCTGAATGGCTCCCATTTCTAGGTGGTGATGCCAGTAATACGGCACCTCACCACAGCAGTCACATGCCGGCCATTTGTAAAGAATGACTGGGAGGACCGCCAGAGTGGCTGTGACAGATTTCCGCGCCAAAGAGGTGAGTAGTGCTTATTTTTTATCTATCCTTTGCCACAGTTTTAATATTTTTATTTTCACAAGCTGGATAACCCCCTAAAGAGTACATAGCCATGTGCAAGAGTCCTTATACTAAGCTTGTTTTCTCCTTGTCAGCTATCGCCCTTTATGTCGCCCAGTATTACCAGTATTATGGATAGTTTGCATGCAAGAGGCGGGCAGAGCAATACATTTGTCATACAGCTTCAGCCAATAGATGCAAAGCAGGAAGTGATGTCGGAAATGGGGAAGGGTCAGACTTTCATTATTTTTGATAACAGAAAAAGTGCTGTCTGCTGCGCTTATTTTCTGCGAAAAATAATGGAAACAGGAACGATTGGCGCTTACTGTCTTTCATTCAACATTGACGTTAAAGAAGGACTGATAGAAATACAGTAGAAGCTTTTCCATTTGTATCCATCATTCAATCCATTTTTTTCATATTGGTAATGGAACAGAAATATGCTGATGTGAACAAGCCCTTAGAGCTTAGTTATCAATACATGGCTCTAGACAAAGTTTTCTTTCTATTCTTCCGGAGAGTATTTTAGATTATTTTTCCCAGGGAGCATGGGGGTTGTCCTACGACTAGGACTTATCCTCCTTTTACAGGATGGTGATAAGTGAATGATTGCAGGGGTCTGACCGCTGGGGCCTTATATTTCCCTGTTTGAATAGAGCGGATGTCACACACGTGCACTGCCGATCCATTCAATTGTATGGGACCAACGGAAACAGCCTAGTCACGTCCATGACACTAGAGCCTCAGTATTGTCCTATGCTTATTTTAATCCACAGATTTTTTTTGGGGGGGGGGGATTGTCCATGGCAGAGTGTCTTCTTCTTCTTCCTACTGATTTTTGGGACTTGAGATGTATGCCTCTATCGATGACCAAATACAGTACATTCTCCTGTATCTCCCTCCTACTTTGCCCCATATTGAAATGAATGGGGCCTGCAGCCTGCAAGTAAATGAGGTATAAAACACTCATATTGGTAATTCTCAATTAGAAACTAGAGATACTTGGGCAGACTTACTGTACGCTAACATTTTGGCACATTTTTGGTGCACACTGTCACATTTTAAACGATGCTCCCTTTATGAAGAACACATCTCTTTCCTGCTAAGTCAAAAAAAGTGTCTAAAACATTTTTTACATCACATTTTTTGCACCAGAATTCTGGCAATTAAATTAGTTAATCCCCCACCACTGAATTATGTCTGAATTTTATTGGTATGTATATTAAAGAAGTCTAATGTTTCTTGAGAAATTTTAATGCCTTTGGCTGCCATCATATAACATTGCAGATACACAGTAAAGGTTTTGTTGCTGCCAAGCAAATTGCTAATTACAAATAGAGAAATAGTAAGTAAAGTATAATGTAGCCTTAGAGGATTAGTATGCCGGGCTTTACACGGAAAATAAACTGTGTACCAAAGTATAGCCCTTGGAATAATCAGCTCACCATCCTGCAGACTTAGCGTAGGATCATTGTGCTTGCAATGGGTGCAGGGAGGTGAATGCTGGGATGGCAGCCAGTTATACCACTGAAAAAACTTTGGAAGGGCTCCTCTACAGTGTGTGTGAACTGTGCTCTATAGGGGAGATAGAGATGATACATGTATTAGGTAGAGCCCAGACGGCCAGGTGTTTATTTGGGTTTATGTTTGTGCTGGTGCTGAAGAGCCAGAATAAAGCACCATTTGGACTTGAACCCCGTTGTCTGAGATAGAATCTGTCATCACCTCTCTGCTTGAGAGTGATCCCTTACACATATTAAAAACATATGTGCCCCCCAAAAAACACTTAAAGGGTTTCTATCACCAGAAATACTGTTATGTAGCTGACTGACATTAGCGATGCGCCCATGTCAGCACTACATAACAGTATGTTTCTAACGTTAGTCCCTGCAGCCGTTTTTGTTAAAAAAGCACTTTTATTATATGCTAATGAGCCTCTAGGTGCTATGTGGGCGTAAAATCAGCACCTAGAGGCTCCGTCCACTCACCCTGTATTCCGCCCAGGTCCAGTGATTGATGCCACTGTTCCCTGCATCGTTGGCGAAATCCTGCGCCTGCGCCGTTCACTTCGGTCTTTGGCGCAAGCACAGTGAGTGAAGGCCGCTGTCCTGATGCCGGCTTCCTCACTGTGATGTAGTCGGCGCAGGCGCAGTGAGGAAGCCGGCACCAGGATCGCATCATTCACTCACTGCGCCGAAGACCAAAGTGAACGGCGCAGGTGCGGGATTTCGCCAACGATGCAGGGAACAGTGGCATCAATCAAGTAGAGCTGGGCGGGCACAACACTGGACCTGGGCGGAATACAGTGGACGGAGCCTCTAGGTGCTGATTTTACGCCCACATAGCACCTAGAGGCTCATTAGAATATAATAAAAGTGCTTTTTTAACAAAAACAGCTGCAGGGACTAACGTTAGAAACATACTGTTATGTAGTGCTGACATGGGCGCATCGCTAATGTCAGTCAGCTACATAACAGTATTTCTGGTGATAGAAACCCTTTAAGCTTTCAAACTATAGATGGTTCCTAATCATAGCACATCATAATTAAGAACCACCCATGGTAAGTAGTTTTTTTTAGAGATGTGCATACCCATGTTTTAACATGCCAATAATAAAGTAAATGTTTTTCATTTTTCTGGAGGGATGGAGCCCTTCCAAGGTTTTTCATGTGCCAAGGTTTACTAATATCTGCACCACAGTTATTATGATATAAACTAATAAATATTTAGATAGCAACAACCTAACAGTAAGGCAAACACTTCTCCGATATAAGAACCGACTTCTCCTGCCAGCATTATTTTGAAAGTGCGTACTTGCAGTTTTGTGATTTTCATTAGCAAATATATTGAAATTTGGCAGCAGACAAATACTGTAAGTTGAATATCAATTTTTATTATTTTCTATTTAACACAAAACCAACTTAAAGGCGTTCTCCAGGAATTAATAAAATGCATTTACTGAAAATGCCTAATTATGACTTTATTCTAAACAAATTCCCAAATAGCTTTCAATATTTATAATGACTCATTTTCTCTAAGGACAATCATCGGTAAAATAAAATGGCCACTTTCCTGTTAGCACACACAAAATGAAGTAAAAGGACAGAGGATGAACAAGACTGTCTTGGGGCCGTGGTAGTGTATGCACTTTGCTATAAGTGCTTCATTAGCCACATCCCCACCTGTCCGCCCTCTCTGCACTTTCACTTCCCTCGCTCCTACACACACACCTGATATCTTATCAACTGTATGTAGGATCTTCATTCATGACAGGTCGAGCAGTGAGGAGACGGCTCTTTAGATGAATGCTTTGAAGTCACCTGTCCTCCTAATACTGTGTGATTAGGACAGGTTTTGTGTGTGCTAATAGGACGGCAGCCATTTTATTTCTCCTGATGATTGCACCTAAAGAAAATGAGCCATTACAAATAATGAAAGCTGTTTATAATAAAGTAATATTTAGGTACGGTATTTTCAGTAATTTTACTAATTACCAGGGAAACCTTTTAAGATTAAGAACTAACAAGGCTATTTTAACCCCTTTGGGGCTGCTCAATGACTTCATATGTCAAGGTGCTCCACAGTTTTCTCCTCAGCATTATGTTTAAGACACAGCTGAAGTTTAATCCCATGATCAATGCAAAAAAATGAAAATAAGACATCATACAGTACAAGACAATCTCTTTCTAACAAAACCAGATCCAGCCCTGTACCTCACATACTGTAGATCCAGAGATCTTGCCATTCATTTCTCCAATTGTTCTAGATTTATTTCCAGCTAGCAACTCAGGAGGCATGTTTTTTTTTTCTCAGGGGACATGTTCTTTCTACTGCAGCTGTACCCTGTAACTGTAGGTTGCAGCAGTTGCAGAGAGAGCAGAGCCTCTAGGTGTAATGGCAACACCCCCATTGCTCCTAGAGGCACATTTGCATATATTAAAACACCTTTTTTCTCAGAAATGCAGCACAGATGCCTTTAGCTGCAAAGTGCACATGTAACAGGTCAGCCAATTCATAGGTACAAATCTGCTGACAGATGATCTTTAAAGACTCTGACAAATTTTTTACCTAAGTTTCCTAAATGGAGGCTTTTAGTTGAAAAAGTGACTTTTTTTACATTCTAGTTAACTTCTTTGGAAATCAGTTACTTTTATTTGTGTTTGTCATTGTAGATTACATACTTGTTTTAGAGTAATTGTGTCAGGGCTAAAACTTTAGTACACGCTAATTTTAAACATTTTTTGGGGGGGGGATTTTTAAAGTCATTTTTATTGTAATTTATTTTTGTTTACCGGTATTTATTTGTTATTCTTAATTTCGGTTTTCATGCTCCATTCCTCATACTGTAGTAAAAAAAAGATTTAAAAAAAAAGACCACTGAGGTGCAACTTGGGCTGTAGAGCGGAAATCTGCCCTGTTCCAGAAACTACATTCACAGTCCGTATTTATGGCCCACGTCTCATCCACATGCAGATCCATTCATTTCTACGGTGCCACAAAAACAGCACATGGATGGTCAGCTGTGTGCTGTTCACATCCATGCAGCAAATTATAGAATATGGCCTATTGTTTGTTTTGTGTACAAGAATAGGCATTTTGGCAATGGGGCCCACTTTTATGGCATGCAAACGTCTGGAATCCACATTCTGTGAATATAGTTATGTGAATGTAGTCTATGGCTACACTGCGTGCCACGGGTGTGGAATCTGCCGTTTGTCAAATGGCTGGAAGATAAACCAAATATGAGAGGGGTGCTCCTCTGCAAAAATTTGCCACAGCCTCCTTTAGCACAGGGGGAATATATGTATATATAGTATATATATATATATATATATATATATATAGAGAGAGAGAGAGAGAGAGAGAGGCAGTGAGGGGCAGCAGCAGTCAGTGTGGAGCAGCATGTCTCCACAGTTAAGTAAACAGAAGACAGGGAACATTGCTAAGGCACAAAATGGGCCACTTTAAAACTATTTTTCGAATGGAAATGCATAATTTCAGTAAATAACTAATATTACAAAAATGGTCAGTATCACTGCCCCTACACATTACAAAAAAATAAGATAAAATTACAGTTACACTTTAACACAGTACACATAATGCTCAGTGGCTGCTGTAAATTTCAATTACTTGTCTCTAAGGCTACTTTTAACACTCGCGTTTTGTGCGGATCAGTCATGGACGGATCCGTTTAGATAATACAACCGTCTGCATCCGTTCAGAATGGATCCCTTTGTATTATCTTTAACATAGCCAAGACGGATTCGTCTTGAACACCATTTAAAGTCAATGGAAGACGGATCGGTTTTCTATTTTGCCAGATTGTGTCAGTGAAAACGGATCCGTCCTGACACACAATGTAAGTCAATGGGGACGGATCCGTTTTCACTGACACAATCTGGCAAAATAGAAAACCGATCCGTCTTCCATTGACTTTAAATGGTGTTCAAGACGAATCCGTCTTGGCTATGTTAAAGATAATACAAACGGATCCATTCTGAACGGATGCAGACGGTTGTATTATCTAAACGGATCCGTCCATGACCGATTCGCACAAAACGCGAGTGTTAAAAGTAGATTTGGCTCCGTTTAATCAGACGGACACCAAAACGCTGCAAGCAGTGTTTTGGTGTCCGCCCCCAGAGTGGAATGGAGACGGAACGGAGGCAAACTGATGCATTCTGAGCAGATCCTTTTTTATTCAGAATGTATTAGAATGAAAACTGATCCATTTTGGACCGCTTGTGACAGCCCTGAACGGATCTCACAAACGGAAAGCCAAAACGCCAGTGTGAAAGTAGCCTTAACTTGGAGTCATTTGATTGATATTATTATATAATATTTCTCATAATACAAAAACTGGATTAAGCAAAGGTAAAACTATGGCGCTGTATGTCTGAGGTCGGGTATGCTGCCATATGCAAACATCAGAAATAAGCCAATGAATCCAAAAAATATAGAAGCATGCTTTGAACATGGGAAACATGGATGTTAATAGTAATTGCTAACACATTAACATGATACCTCTCTAAAAGAAACAAAGATATAACCACATGCCCTGTGTACGGAGCCAGCAGAGCGGTTTACACATAGATACATCACTGGAGAGTTAATAAGGATTCACTGCACTGGGAAGATAGGGCAGACATGAGAAAGTGTAATGCTTTATACAAGGGAATTGATTGCCCACCAAATGAATAATTACACTGTAGGAAAGGAGTCAGGGTTTCCCGGCTATCTTCCTCTCTCATAAAACAGCCAGGGAGGTGGGGGAAGCAATGCGCAGTTGTATCGGGAAAGTCAATGAATGCATTTGCTTTCCTACATGCTGTTTGATACTGGGAAGCACTAAAAGGAAATTGCAGTGAATGGTGAGCTGATTTGCTGACTGAAGTCTCTCATATTTAACTAAAGTGCCTGAGGGAATGTGAGGAGGAAAGGCTGGCACTGAACAAGTGGAACATATCGCGTGCGTGCAGCTTTGCTTCAATCTCCCACATCTTAATCACATCATCCTGCATAAAGATCCCGTCTCCTTATTGTTACAGAAATCCATTAAATTGCCCTATTATACATACCATACTTAGACACTGCTTCCACCCTTGGATGCGCTCTTTAAAATATATAAGTGAGATATTGGGGAGAATTTATCATTCCCCCCTATGCCAGTTTTCTGGCGTTAAAAAGCTACAAAACCTTTAAAAATTGAAAAGTCTTTTTAAATGCCACTGCAACTTTTTTTGTCACAACTGCCGCTTTTACTCCACCTTATCCAGGTTTCCAAAAAGGGGATCATAGCAAGGACGGGTTGTGGCCTGGGACATCAACCCCAAAACATTTATCAATATTTACGCCAGAAACAAAGACTGAAATCCATGGCAGCCCCAAGCTGCTGTAGAACTCAATGTGGCGCATGGACTGGCAGCAGAGAAAGCAAGAGAAGTGAAAATGGGTAGGGCCGCTATGTTATTAGATGTAGTTGATAGTATGCTCACCTTGCTTTGGAGGCACAACACTCACAAGGTTTTTACAAGATCTCCACCACAGGCTGCTGAGCACATTACATCTCCGGTCGCCCAGACGGGCTGAACTTCATCAAGCAGAATAAGTAGAAAAATTAAGGCACTGTCTAAGTGAAGGAGATACTCAGGTACAATACTATATTTTCAACCTTTAATGATAGAAGAATGAAATGATTCCAATCAGAGAAAGGGGCCCGTTCGGCCCAGAAACTCATCATTCATCTCTCAATAAAAGTTTCAAAAATAGTATTGTACCCAAGTACTTCCTTCACTTACACAGGGAGCGCCACCTGAATTTTCTACTTAGCCTGCACGGACTGCCGGAGGAGGCAGATAAATTATGATGAGGACTGTGTCTTGTCATAAATGAAATGCCTGTTCCAGCAGCGCCGACCGTTTTTGCAAGCACCAGTCTTGATAAATCAGGGCCATAGATTTTTGACTATACATACAGTTACAGTCAAAATTATTCAGTCCTCATTGCCAATTAGGTTTATCAGCCAAATTTAGCAACTTTCAGCTGTTTGAAATAAACCAAACATGAACAATTTAAATAGCTGAACAAGTCTAATATAGCAAGAGGCTTCTCCAAATTTAACACAAAATGACACTTTTAATGACTATTTACATCTCAGAATTATTCAGCCGCCTGAACAGAATCCTTGATAAGAGAACACATTCGCAAATCAGATGTTGTCTCGGGCACACCTGATGCAACTACTCAAGGGCTTCATTAGCTGCATTATATGCGTGAGATAAAGCACATGAAATACCTGGTCTGGCTAGAGGTTTGTTGACTTTGATATTTACCTGCAGCATGTTAGGCTACATTTACATCTCTGGATCCGACATTGCCGGATTCAACCGATCATTGCCAGATACCTACTGACTATAATGGGATCCAGAGATCATCCAACTGCTTCCCGGCATAACTGCTGGGTTTCAGCCGGACAAATACAGCTGCATGCAGTGGTTTTTGTCCGACTAACAGCCGGCATTTATGGGGGATTAGACTGCCGGATCATCTCTAATGAGAATTGTCCAAAAAGTTTAGAGAAGAGATTATTACCTTGCACAAACAAGAAAAAGGGTACAAAGAGATAGCAAAGGCAGTGAAAGTTCCTAGAGAATACTGGCTACATTACTTAGATGTGGAAGAAAGAGGACACCATCACCCATTGCCACCAGATTCTTGAAGAGGCAGGAGGTCAAAAATCCCAAGTGGCTGTGAAAGACCTATTGTAAGATTTGATGATAACAAGCACTGAGGTTTCAGCTTGCACAGTAAGATGCACACTAAACACTGAAGGTCTCCATGCCTAAACTCCAAGACAGACTCCTATACTGATCCAAAAGCACAAGAAAAGACAATTCCAATATGCTCAAACCCATATAAATAAGACACAGAAGTTTGGGAATTCTGTTCTGTGGAGCAATAAAACAAAACTGGAACTTTTTAGGTCTATGGATCAGTGGTATGTCTAGAGGAGGAGGTATGAGGCATACAATGAAAGAAACACCCTGCCTACAGTGAAGCATTTTGGTTCCTTAGTGATGCTCCTATTGGGCTGCTTTGCTTTCTCTGGCTCAGGAAACCTACAGCATGTAACGGGCAAGATGGATTAAATCAAGTATCAGGAAATCCTAGGAGAAAAGGTCATGCCTTCTGTGAGGAAGCTTAAGCGTCATAGGACCTTTCACAAGCATAACTGAAGGTCTCCCAAGGCTTGGTTTTAAAAGAAGTCCTGGTAGATTCTAGAATGGCCATCACAATTGCCTGACTTGAACTATATATATTAAATCTTTAATGGTATTTGAAAAAGGTGGTTGCAGCACGCAAATCCAAGAATATAAGTGAACTGGAGCACGTGGCTCATGAGGAATGGGCTAAGATTCTTAAGAACGCTGCCAGAAGCTGGTGCCTGGGTGTGCATCACATTTGCAGCAGGTAATAACAGAAAAAGGTACTCTACTAAGCACTAAAGATGTCTGTCAAGTCAAGGGGTTGAATAATTCTATCAGTCATTAAAAGTGGCATTTTGCGTTAAAATTGAGAAACCGCTTCCTATATTAGTTGTCATTGAATTTGAATTCTTCTTTGATTTAGGCAAAAAGGTAAAAGTTTGTAAATTTGGCTGATAAACCTAATTTACAATGGGGGTTAATTGTGACTGAAAAAGAATATATTATGAATTTTGTTAATTAAAAGTGTAAGCACCATGTAAACTGAACTAGGGACTCTAGGACGGAGTGTACATGGACTCTTGATAGGAGTAGGATATTGGCATTAAGTGCAGTTACACAAATGGATTTCAGCATTAAATGTTAAGTATATTATGAGAAGAAACCTGCCTCAAACTGGCTCCTGGAGCGGTCCATCTGATACCACGCTAAACTATTATATGGAGTCCATCTCCAAAAGATTAATTACTGGCTATCCCTGGTTTAAGTATAATAGATCATTATGCCATCTATCCTTGTCTTTATCAGTCTTTTAATATTAACTATAAGTTAAAAAACTTTTAATAAAAAGTGATTACAAAGAGAAGTGTTATTTAACAACCTTTTTCTGCACTTTAAAATATGAAAATATTTTGCAGTTCAATGCCTTCAGCTACTGTACTCCTATTTTCTGTATGTGCTCTGTTCTTGGTCATAGGGACATTGGAAAGGTCCAAATCAACATCTTTATCACTATCACCATGTATGGTGAGAAAAGCAGCTGCAGGCCTTCTATAATTGTAAGCTCCAATAGCACTTAGGGTTGGCAAATCCTCCCTCTACTTCAGCACTGCTGGCACAGTGGCCCTCTGCCAGTGTGTATTTAACTCTGATGAAGAGATGATGTACCACAGTGGCACTAACTACACAAGCCAATCCCTGGCCATTGTGGTCATGTTAGTATGTTAAGGGAGTACATTTTTTTATGCAGCTGGTGTTCTAAAGAAAGAAAACTTCAGTTGTCCACAATTTTGATACACAGAAAAGGACATCCATCCATTTCCTAAATTAAATTAAATATTTTGCTCCGTCTATCCAAGACTTCTCTATCTTAGCTCCTAAATACAGTTCCATATTATCTGTCCAGCTATCCTTACGAATATTGACCAAAAAAACAAAACATAAAAGATCATGCAAGAAATCAAAACAAGTCCCCCATAGTCAATATATGTAATATATATTATTGCATTTTATATTATTGTATTTTATAAGATGCACTGCCCCCCCAAAACTGAGTGAAGGATTTGTTTGTGTCATGTGACCAAGGAGCGGGAGTGAAGCGCTTGCTATTACTTACTGCTCCATGGTCACCCGCCGGCCCGTACCGCACTGCACTGGATCCTGACACATCGTCAGGTCATAGTACACGTAAGCGCGCACTATGACCCGACGCTGTGGAGCTGTGCCCCTACAGGAAAGGTAAGTATTTTATTTCACTGGCGCTGGGGACATGGCACTGAAGCGGGACAGCTAGCAATGGATGGCATGGAGGGGCTGACTGATGGCAGTGGGGGACATGGAGGGGCTGATCCGATGACACTGGGGGACATGGAGGGGCTGATCCAATGGCACTGGGGGAAATGAAGGGGCTGATCCGATGGCACTGGGGGACATGGAGGGGCTGATCCGATGGCACTGGGGGACATGGAGGGGCTGATCTGATGGCACTGGTGGACATGGAGGGGCTAATCTGATGGCACTGGGAGACATGGAGGGGCTTATCTGATGGCACTGGGGGACATGGAGGGGCTGATCTGATGGCAGTGGGGGACATGGAGGGGCTGATCTGATGGCACTGGGGGACATGGAGGGGGTGATCTGATGGCACTGGGGGAGTGGGGGACATGAAGGGACTGATCTGATAGCACTGGAGGAGCGGGGGACACGGCAATGAATGGCATAGAGGGGCTGATTACTAGAACTGATGCACTTGGGCTGATCGCACAGGGGGGGACAAAGGGTGTTGGGCACTGAAGGTAGGGGGTCTGATGAGTTTTTATAAAGGAAAACAGTCTATTAATTCATTTTTTCTTATTAGATTACTCGATTAATCGTAAAAAATAATCAATAGAATACTCGATTACTAAAATAATTGTTTACTGCAGCCCTAGTCAGCGTGGACTGGAGGAAGACCAGGGAGCGGTAAGGAAGTTGCAGCACCACCCGGAGCAAGCGAGGTAAGGTTATTTTATTTTTTTAGCGTCTGATCTAAGGTCTGATTTGAGGATGATGGAGGTCTGTTTTGAGTCTGATGGGGGTCTGATCTGAGGCTGATGGAGGCTGGGAGGTCTGATCTGAATCTGATGGAGCTTGAGGGTCTTATTTTGGGGTCTGATGAAGAATGGGCATCTGATCTAGAGGTCTGATGAGGATTGGGGGTCTGATGAAAAATATATTTTTTCGTATTTTCCTCCTCCAAATCCTAGGTGCGTATTGAAATCTGGTGCATCTTATAGTCCAAAAATACAGTGGACCGTGGTGTGTATAGATAGATAGATATATATACTAACAAACAAAGCTAGTGGAGGACTTATGGACCTATACAGACTGGGTTCTGGGTAATGGTTCTGTGTCTTGCAATTTCTCTGCCTGAATATATCTGTCCAGGGAAATACAATAACTTGACAGCAACTGGAGGAACACAATTCGGAGAGCAATCTGTCTGACTTGAATAGCAGAATGCAGTTAATGGAATGATGGCCAGATACTGCTAAGGTTTGTGATGAAGTACATGACATTCTCCAGGACACAAAGCTTCAAAACTTTGCAATCTCTTTTCAGTAAGATCTAGCTGTAAATCTCCCAATAAATCTCACTGCCGTGCCATGGCTTATAATGAGCATATTACCCTCCTACAGACATACCGAAAGCATAATAGACCAAAAAGCCATATGCCAAGTAATACATTGTATATACATATATACTGACAATAGGAAACTGATCTATAGTAAGAACAAGCAATATAAGATGACCTGGTGTTTGATAACAGAATCTACACATCACCTTATCATAAAGGTATCTCATAGTTTTCTACAGAAACTCTGATACAAATACATACTGTGTCTAGCATTGCTACTGCGGCGACAGGTGGTATAGGCTTCTATATAGTCTATAGGGATCTGTAACATATTACATTACTTAGTGCAGGGGCGTTGCTAGGGTCTGAAGACATCCGGGGCATGAACCCTTCAGTGAATGGGGGACTGCTGAAAGGGGTTAATAACTACAGAGAAGGGCCTAGCCGTCTGGGCAACCCCACAGATCATCCTAACCTATGGTCAGTCTAATTTAAAATTAAGCAAACCCCCCAACTATAAACTAATCACAGAAGAGCCCCGGATGTTTTGTCCAGTGCCCCGAATGTTTATGCTGGTAGGATTTTTTAATTTTTTTATTAGGCTATTCCTAGCCGTCTGGGCAATCCCATAGATCATCCCCCAACACCCCTTGTACTTGTTCCACTACTTGCAGGCTGCACGGGCATGAGTTCAGAACTTCAGTCACTTCAGTCCGCAATTCTGTTCTGCAGCGGGATCACGCGCCGCAGAACAGAATTGCGGACTGAAGTGACTGAAGTTCTGAACTTATGCCCGCACAGCCAGCAAGTAGCGGAACAAGTACAAGGGGTGTTGGGGATGATCTATGGGATTGCCCAGACGGCTAGGAATAGCCTAATAAAAAAATAAAAAAATCCTACCAGCATAAACATTCGGGGCACTGGACAAAACATCCGGGGCGCCAGCCCCGAATGTTTTGATCTAACAACGCCCCTGACTTAGTGTAATACATAGATCAGAAATGCATATTAGGTCTATTTTGCAATCTTAAGGGGGTTGTCTCACTTCAGTAAGTGGCATTTATCATGTATAGAAAGTTAATACGAGCCACTTAATAATATATTGTTATTATCCCTATTGCTTCCTTTGCTGGCTGGATTCATTTTTCTATCACATTATACACTGCTCGTTTCCATGATTACAGACCACCCAGCACACTATAGGAGAAAGCGTCAGCCTCTCTGGTGGCTGGGACCATGGGAGCGCACATAGGATAGTGCTTTCTCCTATATTGTGCAAGCACGACCACCACCGATGATAGCAGGGTGGTCTGTAACCATGGAAATGAGCAGTGTATAATATGATGGAAAAATGAATGCAGCCAGCAAAGGAAGCAATATGGATAATAATATATTAGTAAGTGGCTTGTACAGTATTAAGTTTCTCTACATGATAAATGCCAGTTACCGAAGTGAGACAACCCCTTTAATGACCTCTATATGAAACCTTGTAACTGATTCCAGCAGGTTATAAAATATCCATGTCAATAAAATAAATTGTTACCTTCTATAGGTTTTGGTACAAAATGTGATGATGGTTTGGTCTTTTTCACTCGATTCCCTTTCATGATCTGTCCTTCTTTACTGAGTCCTAAGAACCACTGACGGCCAGATTCCTGCTGCCGATAGATTGTTGAGGAATAGATGACGTAGTAATTCTCAAACACAGACTCTTTAAATTTGCATTCTGGTGTAAAAACATCCTAAAAGGTAAAAAAAAGATGAGGGGTTTGATTACACACGAAGAGAGTGCAGTTTGAAAACATATTTGATAATTGCTGTGTTACAAAGAAACTAAGTAAGAAGACCTTTGTTCATATCCTAAAATAAATAATATATTCTACTGAGAATCATTATCCTTTTAAATATTTGAACAAGTACGGTATATTTGAGTGAGTGTTTTTTATTTGTGTATGTTCTTTCTATGCTTGTTTCTATACTTTCTATATGGCAGTACTAAACATGTGTCAGAAAGCGTGAATACTACGTAGGCTCTGTCATTTCAACACTATTTACTTTAAACTGTAAAAAAAAAACTTAAAGGGAGTCTAGCAACAGTTTTGACTGTGAAAAACTGCTGACAGCGCCTAGGCAGGGTTTGGGGAAAACAGCACAAACATAACTTTATTAGTGATTTTAAGATCACGTTTTATGTGGATATAAACATTCTTTCTGCTTTTCACTTTTTCTGCAACTGGCCAGGAAGAAGAGCTTTGCTGTGTAGTGTTCTTTGCATTGAGACTCTTCCTCTGCTCTGAGTGACAGCGTGAGAATCCCGCCAGGAGACCACTACAGCCAGCTCTTAGAAAAGACGGAAGGGGTTGTGAGCAGAGAACACTTCACAAAGTTCTGCCTCCTGGACACTTGTAGGAGCAATGACTGGCAGAATAAAAGTTCATATTCTCACTACTCCCGTTAATAAATGCTATGCAAAAGGTATGTTTTGACTACTCTCCCTGGATTCTACCTAGCACTGTCAGCTGTTTTTCTTGCTGAAAACTGCTGACAGACTCTCTTTAAAAAGGAAGGTCCACTAATAACTCCGTAATGTGATGTTAAAGAGGTTGTAGGGCTTTTAATATTGATCACCTATCCTCAGGATAAGTCATCAATATCAGATCGGCGGGGGTCTGACACCCGATCAGCTATATGAAGGGAAGGCGTGTGCAATGCGTGCATGCCGTCTCCCGTCCCGCTTCCTACTTGCCATAGCAGCAGCGAGCAGGAAGCGGGACGGGAGACAGCACGCGCACACTGCCTTCCCTTCATATAGCTGATCGGCGGAGGTGTAGGTGTTGGACCGATGCCTATTCTCAAGATCGGTCATCAATATTAAAAGCCCGGAGAACCCCTTTAAGCAACTTTGCAAATAATTTTAATTTAAAAATCTCTACCATTCTCTGCAGCTCCTATGCATGTCTGAGTTTCCATTGTAACAAACTCTGCATAGTCTGATCTTGGCATCATATTAATTTGCCCCTTATTTCTTGCTAATCTACCAAATGTAGATATTAAAAAGAAAGGATCGATGGCAATCTGACCACTAGGTCAGATAACACTGGGGATATGTGTAGCCAGTATCCAGAAAAAAAAGGCACCATAGGAGCTGTAGACACAAAAATGTAAGTGACCAACTATCAACAAACAAAACATAGGGGGGTCATTTACTAACCAAAAATATGCCTTTATTAGGCGTATTTCTGTCGCAGATTGCAATTTGCGACTTCTCCCCGCTCATGCCAGGGGTGTGGGCTGGGAAGGGGGTGGGCTGTCTCATTTACCATTTTCTATTTTAGGCGTAGAAAGGGATCTGAATGTAAGACAGCAAGGAAGCGGTCTTACATTTAGAACTGGCGGTGGATCGCAGAATTTATGTAGAGGCCGGTGCCTCTACATCACTGTGGTGGATCCACTGCCAGTGCAGGGCCTTAAGACCTTTATCTTTATTATCTCTTTAGATGCATTGGAACAAAAAAAGTATGTTTGCTGCAAATGCAGTCATTCCTTTTAGAATGATTTAGTTTAGATGCTCCCAGATAAAGAAAATAATTCTAATGGAGAGCATCTCCAAACTGTTAGTTATTTTATCACTTGGATTGTTTTCTTCTGAGTTTGGCTACACTCATGCGACTGTATTTCTGATCCGCATACAGAGTGTTTTTTAATAGGTTCTGCGGGATGAACACACGTATTTTGCAGATCTGTGGTTTGCCTACCTTAAAATGGATACGGCCTTGTGAATGTTTGACATGGCCTTAGTTTATTATAGCTGTCATCATCAGCAGCGGTAATAAACTAAAGCCATGTCAAACAGGCTTCGCTTTCCTAAACTCAACCATGTTTGTGTCTTCGAGCGCTGTGCAAGCAGACATTGACACATGCACAGTAGACTTGTGCTCATCCTGACCAAGACTCCGGCTCTAACGCGAATGCGCTGACATCAAATTGCACAGTGCTTCCGCAAGAAGACAGGCTAATGGCATAGCTGATGGCTGACCCTGTCAATCAAACTTGAGGAGTGGCTGGGAGGTGGAAGGAGGGGATCTTTCATACATTGCCTAATGGCATTTGCTTTCCTCATATGTTTGGTCTAAGGCCCCTTGCAGACGAGCGTGTCCGGATTAGGTCCGGATGCGTTGCGAATGCGTTCAGTGAAAAAAGCGCGATTTCGCAGGCAAAGTCATTAAGTTTTGCCTGCGATTGCGTTCAGTTGTTATTGCTCGGGTGCAATGCGTTTTGCACGCGCGTGATAAAACTGAATGTATATAAACAACATCTCCTAGCAACCATTTGTGAAAAACGCATCGCATCCGCACTTGCTTGCGGATGCGATTTTCATGCTCTATTCACTTCTATGGGGACAGCGTTGTGTGGAAATCGCAGAATATAGAACATGCTGGGATTTTCACGCAACGCACAAGTGATGCGTGAAATCCAACGCACATGTACACAGCCCCATTGAACTGAATGGGTCCGGATTCCGTGCGGGCGCAGTGCATTCCGTGCGGGTCGCATCACGCATTGCACCGGCGCGGAATACTCGCTCGTCTGCCATGGGCCCAAGTCTGCACAACAGAAGCATGTCATTTTTAAACCAGTCCAGGTTGGATTCAGATGAGTAAAGCCTATTTTATCAAAGACAGAAAATAAGTTAAATGGAGTCCACAGTTTAATGTTTTGGACTCCGTTTGTCCCAATAAGCTGAATGGATCCACTGAGGGATATATTAGAGTACTGGTTTTGAAATCATCATAAAGCTCAGTAGAGAACATGATGTGAACTAACATTGTGAATTATATCAAAAGAATAATCAGAACATAAACAGAATCTCCTAGCCGAAGCTGGCCTGGATATCCTATTTACTCCTCTTTCTGCATGGTAAAATGCATTTGTTTCAGCTTGAGAGCATTCTGGGAGCTAAAGGTTCTTTACCAACAGTCTATCATTATTCCACAATATAATCTACAACATTCGTGTGACAGGAAGGTTATCATAAATATCCCAGTGCTCCGTTACAAGCTGCATCACAGTGACAATAAATCTGATATGGAATAATGCTATGGGCAGGAGCAGCGAACAGTAAAGACTGGAAATAAATCTTTTATTGTACACATCTAAAAATATAAGGCGATTAGCTTTCTTCATAATGTATGATAAACCAAAGGAATGGGATATTATATCAATGCATTCTAGCCTAGCAAACAATTCAGCTCTAATTCTTGTTGTAAACCCCAGTTACATATAGTATATAGTATAGAGAAGCAAATGCATTTACCAATACTGCAGATGGTATTTTCATGGGTGTAGCCCAAGAATAATGAGTGATTTTAAGACTATCCTCATCTTGGCAGAGTCATGTATATATCAATTTAATACCTGCATTAGGGGTTTTCCATCTAGAAAAATAGGGGCACATTTATTAAGAACGCCTGATTTTTATTTTTATAAGGAAGCTCTCAATAACCATCCGTAAGACAGCTGCCCAGCTCTACTCACACTTAGGCTCCATTCATACGTCCGTAACGTGTTTTGCAGATCCACGGACTGCACATTGCCGGCACTAATAGAATATGCCCATTCTTGTCCGCAATTGCAGACAAGAATAGGACATGTTTTATTTTTTTCGGGAACGGACATGCAGACCTAGAAGTGCGGCCCCATAGATATGAATGGGTCCACAATTCTATTCCGCAAAATGTGGAACGAAATTGCGGACGGAAAGAAATATCCTTGGACTCAATATGTTGTGGTTTGGTACATATTGTGAACCAAACTCTTCATTTCTCTCTATGGCCAACTTAATGTTTCTGTGCAATCACTTTTCTTAGGTAATCTATGAATGTACAACAACATTGGTTTGATTGCAGTGACCCATGAGATTACAGCTAAAAGGGTTATTTGTATGGCTCACCTAACATTTACCATTTGGGGGTAAATGTATACTTTTTGTGCCCTTTATGTGATTTTAAAAGCAGAATATGGGCACACAGCTTAGTTATTGCTGCCTACTCTGTAGGAGGAGGCTGACCCCTCTGAGTCAGGAGTGCTCTGTAGTCTGATTGCATCAGCCAGAGAGTCTGGATTTAGTAGCTGAGCTGAAAGGAAGCTGGTGGCCTACTCCAGGAGACACACCATCCCTGGAAGCTGCTAAGAATTAGGCTTATTGCACACGACCGTATGGCTTTTTCAGTGTTTTGATGTCCGTTTTTCATGGATCCGCTGTTCCGTTTTTTGTTTCCGTTGTGTTTCCGTTTCTGTTCCGTTTTTCCGTTCCGTTTTTCCATATGGCATATACAGTATACAGTAATTACATAGATAAAATTGGGTTGGCCATAACATTTTCAATAGATGGTTCAGGAAAAAACGGAACGGAAACGGAAGACATACGGATGCATTTCCGTATGTGTTCCGTTTTTTTTGCGGATCCATTGACTTGAATGGAGCCACGGACTGTGATTTGCGGGCAATAATAGGACATGTTCTATGTTAAAACGGAACGGAAAAACGGAAACGGAATGCATACGGAGTACATTCCGTTTTTTTTGCGGACCCATTGAAATGAATGGTTCCGTATACGGACCGTATACGGAACGCAAAAAACGGCCAGTAAACGGGAAAAAAAAAACGGCCGTGTGCAATAGGCCTTACTAAAAGCTTCTGAGAGAACCAGAACATATAATTTACAAACTGTAAAGAATCAATAAAGGCCATGCACGATAGCAACGATAACACACATTTATGGTTTTGGACTTTGCTGTTGTGGAGAGAGTACAGTATATTGCTTCGCTGTCCGCCACACTTTGGAGACACATTGGCAATCGGAACTAAGATCCGCACCCCACAGTAGGAATTGCAGTGTTAATGAGAAATTATTTCCTGTGGTTATTTGGAAAGATTGCAACATGCATTCAGAAGTAGCTACCATACAGTCAACTTTCCCATGTACAGCTTTGGGAAGATTGTTTGTCTAATTTGGAGAGACTGAACTTAACCTTTCAAGTGTCCGTGAAATAACTTGTGAACTGCAACACCTATCATTCTCAGTAAAGAGACTGTTGCCTGTTTCAACTAAACAGGGCTTGGTCAATCCTGACCACGGCATCTGAGGGCGTGAAACACATAAATCAAGTGCTTCCGGTGATGCTCCGGCTCCCCTGTGTGGAGATCAGAGGAGCCGGAGTGTATATGCAGCAGCCCCTGCTTAGGGAATGACAGGAGGATGCTGCATAGTATTTCCTATGGAGCCCTTGCCTGTAATAGGGCTCCATAGGAAAGTAGCAAAATCATCATAGATTCCAATGCTAGTGCATTGGAGTCTATAATAATAGCAATCAGATGATTGCATGTTATAGTTCCCTATGGAAACTATAAAAAAGTGTAAAAAATAAAATAAAAAAGTTTTTAAAAATAAAAAAACATAAAAATTCATATCACCCCCCTTTTCCCAAAATAAAAATAAAAGAACTAAAAAGAAATTGAAAAGTAAACATCATGAGTGTCGCGATGTGCGAAAACGCCCATAAAAATAAATCCCCCATAATGGCAAACAGCAAAACGGACACACACACCCAGACTGGTATCAATAAAAAGTTTAGATCGTCCTGCAAAAAATGAGCCCCCACACAGCTCCGTACACATAATGACAAAAAAGTTATAGGGGTCAAAATATGGCGACAAAAATATAAAACATATTTTTTTCCCACTTTTACATTTTTTTTATCACTATTAAAACACAAGAAAAACTATACATATAAGGTATCGCCGGATCCGGACTGACCTGTAGAATAAAAGTAACCGGTCAGTTTTATCGCACACCGGTCGTCGTAATAAAAAAACCTGTAAAATTGTGGTGGAATTTTTTTTTTTTTTTCAATTTCACCCCATTTGGAATTTCTTTCCCGCTTCCCACTACACCATATGCAATATTAAATGGTGGTGTTGGAAAGTACAACTTGTCCCGAAAAAAACAAACAATCCCTCATATGGCTATGTGAAAAGACAAATAAAAAAGTTATGGCTCTGGGAAGGCAGGGAGCACAATACAAAAACGCAAAAAAATAAAATAAAATAGGTGAAAGGGTTAAACACACCCATGTCTGTAATCGTGTGGTCATTGAACGATTCCTGTTTACACGTATGAAATCGTTAATGTCCAACGATGATTTTTAAGTCTCTCCAGATAAGCTCCTCCTCCTGATCATTCAGCAACTTTAGATATTGTAGAATAATGCCTTTCTTTTGGGGATGTGAACACATTATCCTTTCCATGTCAAATAGCACAGAATTCTACAAATAAAGCCTTGCTGTTTGTGAATAATCCCCAATATTTTCCAAAAGAAATGGGGTTTTAACATGAAATAGCTGCATGAGATTCTCATTCTGTTGTAGTGAAATGTCACCATCACTGCTGAGAAGAAGACAGCTACACAAGTTTTGAGAGTAGGATATGTTCTTTATCTTTTTATTATAGCAGGCTACATGGATATACCATTTCGGGATTTATGAATGGCTGCATTGAAAATGACACTTTCACCTTCATAACAAGAGGGGAGAAATACGGCTGCGCTACTTTCTGACACAATAAACTGAACGATTAGACTGTGCAATCTTGCTTTTATGACCTGTTTACTAAAATTTACTGCTCACTTCAAAAGATGCATGAACTTTCCAAGAGCGTAAGACTGGTATTTCTTATAAAATATTATTTTGGAAATACCAAGTATTGAGAGTTGTGAAAATATTACATTTTCATTTGTTTCTTTCATGTTTCATTTCATTTGCCATTTAACCCTTAAGGATGGGCCGCCAATTTTAATTTTTTCCTTCCTGCCTTGTAAGAACCATAACTTTTTTTTGTACTTTTTTTGCTCATATAGTTGTCTATTTTTTGTGGGACAGGCTGAAATTGAAAAAGAAAAAAAAAACTATGAAAATCTGCCATGTGTTTTTGAGTTTTATTTTTACCGCATTCACGGTGAATCACCTTTTTACAGCAGCCTATTCTAAGTGCTACACGACTCTCCCATGCAGCGGAGAGCAGGGGCTTGACTACTGCACGAGAGCCGCACCCCTCTTTTAACAGCCTGGACCAGCCAATCAGGCCCGTTTAACCCCTTAGATGCCGTGGGCAATAGAGCCTCTGGCATGAAAGCAGTTACAGAGGGTATGAGCTACCTCTTGTTTCCCATTGGTACCCCACAAATGAGATTGTGGGGTGCCAATGTCTGAGCATGCAGGCTGCAGCAGAATTAAGGCCCAGGCCTGACTCCAGCATGTTCTAGCAGGCCACGCCACTCTGGTGCAACCTGCCGGTAGTAAAATACTTTGCAATGTAGTTTAGAAACTATCAAAAGATCAACTATTATAGTCCCCTTTTAGGATTATTAAATGGTTAAAAAAAAAATAAGTTTTATTAATAAAAAAAAATTGCTAAAATAAAATCTCCACATAATCGCCACATCCGTAACAACCTGCACTAAATAATTATCATGTAATTTATCCTGTACGGTGAATGCCATAAAAAAGCTACAATTGTTACTTTTCCCTTATTCACCATCAAAAAACAAAATAAAAAGCAAGTGTTATGTACCCAAAATTATACCAATGAAGTCTTCCTACAAAAATTTTAACAATGAAAAAATCCCTTAGTCATTAAAGGGGTTGTCCGAGTTATATTTATTGATGACCTATCCTCAGGATAGGTCATCAATATCAGATCAGCTGGGGTCCGACACCCAGCACCCCTGCTGATCAGCTGTTTGAAGAGGAGGCGCGTGCCGTTCCAGCGCTGCCTCCTCTTTACTGTTTACCTTCTCGCCGTTGCATCTGTAGCGGTGAGCAGGTGTAATTACACCTAACCGTCCCATTCATTTCTATGGGACGGATCGCTCCTATACACTTGGAGCGATCCGTACCATTGAAATGAATGGGATGGCTTGGGTGTAATTACACCTGCTCACCGCTGCAGATACAACAGCGAGCAGGTAAACAGTGAAGAGGAGGCAGCGCTGGAACGGCGCGCGCCTCCTCTTCAAACAGCTGATCGGCAGGGGTGTCGGGTGTTGGACCCCAGCCGATCTGATATTGATGACCTATAAATATAACTCGGACAACCCCTTTAAGGCCCAAAACCAAGGCGAGCAGGTAAATGATAAAGGGAAGGCTGCGCTGATAATGAATTTTCATTCTTTGATGGAAATGTACGGTATCATTTTAGCTATGATAACCAAATTCACAGGAAGAAAGAAACAAAAATTCTAATTTTAATTAGGTTGTGTATGTGGCAAATGGCCCTCTATGTTATCCGTTATGGTACAAATTGCCTCTATAAATTTTTCTTTGAGGATGAACTCATCACCGAGACTCCACATTTAAGAATTAAACTTTGTCTTTTTTAAGCATCTGCACGCATTTAGAGCAGAAAAAACTGGAGATAAATGTAATAATTTCATTAAATATTTTTTCATGCTCCAGGGGGATAGAATCTCAATAATACAGCCTTGGTCTCACTTTGCAGGTTTATGATCCTAAAAGCAATTAAATGAGTTCAGTAGTAAGATGGTTGACGCCTTTCTACAGATTAGGATAAACTTTTTCTCCTTCAAAGTGAAATGCTCCAAACACACAAAAGCACAGAGTGGATTTTATGAGCACAATGAATAGTGTTATTATCAGCCCAAGTCTTTTATAGCAAATTAAACAGCACACCATTTTTCTCCTATCTGTGACATTACAAAATGTAAAGTCTCTGGGAAAATGCAGTTCTGGAATGGCTGGGTCTCTGGAATGAGGGAATGCTTCTGATTGAGAAATAAAAGACATAAAATGATATTTTCAGTAGAGATGAGATCTACAATACATCAAACAGGCAGGAGACATGTAAAGGTCATCAACACAAGTGTAACAAGTCCCATCGTGGCTGTTATATACGTGAATGCACTTAATTTTTCAATAAATGCCTAGTTATACCCACACAACTATTATAGATGTGTGAAGGTTTTGGGGGAAATGTATTAAGATGGGTAGGCAATTACCATCACATGTGTCACTATTATCAATGCCTCTTTATAATTGTGGGGTGTGCACCAGAAAGCAAATCTGCAACAGTAGATTCCAGGTAAAATTGACACCAGTTTCTGGCACAAATTGCAATGAGTGTGCTGGCCCGGTCCGTGGCACCCATTATTTTGATAAGTGGCAGACGCAGTGCAAAATCCCTCAAAACGTATTTTTGCGACTTTCTGATGCAAAAAAACTTACAAGGTTTAATAAATTCTATGCATTTAGGGATGAAACACTTCAAAACACAACTTACTATTCCAGTATGAATGGACCTGCAAACCCTGAAAAGTATGAGAAAACATTATAAAAAGTGGGGAGGTATGTTGAGAATAAATGCAAAAAAGGAAAGTTAAAGTTTTTTTTTCTGGATTAAATTTGTTTCCGTTTTGAGAAGAGATCTCTACTTACTTGCTCCCCTGCCACTATTGTTTGGGCTCTAAAACTCTTGGTCCGTCTTTACCGGACTTCCAGTCCCTGCATGTAAACTTCCAACATGGATGGGGGTCATGTGTGGCATTGGAGCCAACGACTGGCCTCAGCAGTGATGTGTCCCCAAGTGGCACATGACCCGGCAGTGATGAACTGCTTTAGGACACATCACTGGTGGGGCCAGTCAATGGCTGTAGCATTGCACGTGACCTGCCCATGCAGGATTGCATGCATGGGGTCACTGCACATACTTTATTGAGAAACTAAAGATTGTTTTTAAAGATAGATAGATAGATGTTGCTATTTGAAGTGCAGAAATATTTAGGAGTTTCCCTTCCTCCATACAAAGGACTAACTAATTAAACATTGCAGCTTTCCCTTGTGACATGAGTGGATCATTATAAGTTGCCAGATGGAGGCTTTACACAATGTTTTTCTTAGCAGTAGCCACCTGAGATCTTTATTCACCGGTGACCAAATTAAAATGCCTTGGCACAAATGAAGGACAAACATTTTAATAATAAAGACACCTGAAGGTATACGATGTTATACACAAACTGTTTAACCAAGCAGACTCCATCCCATGGTTGAGAAGTGAGATGCAATTAACCCCTTTTTATGGGATTTTTGACTCTATTATGGAATTGGGAATTCATGTGAATGGATTATGGAAGCTGAGCATAGTGGTGGTTAACAGGTGGATAAGCCATTACATTTACTGCAAATCAAGAGCTCCTAACCAGGAGACATTCCCAGAGAGTAGATAATTGTCTTAGCTGCAAGGGTGTTGAATAAGCGGTTTTAACTCGATCAAAATGCTCTCCAGTTAGTTTCAAGTGCGTTACAGAATACACTGGAAGCCCTGAATACTGCCACCAGGCAGACACAGATCAGATTCAGGTACCAAAGAATGCAATTAAATAAAAGTGGTTAGAAAGCAGATATGTCAACTCTTACTCCTTGAAATATACTAGTAGATGTAAGGGGTTCCCTTTCCTTTACAACACAGTATAGTGAGCCAAGAAAAGTTACTTTGTTAACTCTAGATCACTATATTCATAGAAAATTGTTTCAACATCAACTCAATGTGCCTAGGAAACAGATTTGGTTAGATTGCCCAGATGTGGGTAAATGGATTCAGCTGTAGTGTCTGCTGCTGTAGGTATGGCATGTCGTCAAATAAATCAAATCAGTTCAGAAGTATTATGCTGCATAGGCGAAGGTCTATACTAGATGGGAACGTATATTCTGATGCCACCTTAGGCTAGTTTCACACTAGTGTTACATACTGTATCTCCAGCAGGCTGTTTGTCAGGGAGTAGCCTGCAGGAGATGTCTGGAAACGGCACTGCCAGACGCTACCTGATACCCGCTGATCCCATGAACTATAATGGAGACCGGTAGAGATCTGACCGCAGCGGTTTTAGTCTGACCAATTCTCGGTATATTACCGGGTTGTGGCTGGATCTCCGCTGGTCCCCATTATAGTTTGCTTCTGGCAATGCCAGAATGCAGAGAGATCTCAAAAGCACTAGTGTGAAACTAACCGTACGCACACAGACCAGTATTAATTACATTGATTCCATATTTACACTAAAAAGACATGGCTAGCTCCATGAATATTAAGGCATTCTGTCAGCAGACAGACATCGACCAGGAAACCCATTCTCAGTTTTAATTAAAAATGTGCACCAGAAAGAAAGCCCACACTGCACTCCATGAACAAGGTCTTCAAAATATTAACTTGGATTTAACTTTTCTTATTCTTTTTGATTTTATTACTGTGGTACATATACAGTAAAAATGTGAATGTTCAATATTAAAATAAAAAAACCTGACATATCCATTTTCAGCAAAGTTTGATGAGCTTGATGAACTGCAGACTCAGCCATTCCTGTAATGCACTCATTTTATGGATATTCTTGTTGGCTCTACTGGAAGGAAATTTTGATAAATGGCTTCCAGGAAGTTTTCCAAGTCTGTTCTCCAAGGAAAGAGCAGCACATAACCCTTAGAACAGGTGACCACTTGTGTATGTATCATCAAGCATAGAATATAGAAGGATAAATTGCTTGTCTATAGAAAGCCTGCCCAGTTCTTTGAAGATAAATGACTCTAACCAATGCAATACCTGCTTCGATGCAAATCCAACATGTGTAATCTCTAGAGCAGGTTCAAAATGCTATCATTCACACTCAAATCATGCCAAAACGTTACATGTTTTAATGCTCATGGGCTAAGACACAGAACATCAAAATGTTTGATGGCGTGTTAAAGCAAAGCAACCTTTTTTAGGTGTGCACTTGCAAAACTCTTGTGATAGAAGAAATAAATATATAATATATAAAATATCTGACTTTTCAGCGAAGCTCATTATCAAAATGAAAAGCCAAATATATTAAGCTGTAGTCTAATTTAATGTATATTCATACAGGAAGTAAAGTATATCCTTTACATACTGCAAAACTAAATGTAATCTCTGGTTCGTAGCCTCTTCCTTTAGACAGTCATATTAATTACGGTATTATTAAATAAGAATTTCTTAATATATTATTATTAATGGAATCCCTGTTTTTACAAGCAGTACCGTATATACCGGCGTATAAGATGACTTTTGAGCCCTAGAAAATATTTTCTAGAGTGGGGGGTCGTCTTATACGCCGGGTATGGCGGGCGCTGCAGTGCCGGGACGCCCGAATTATCAACAGAGAGAGCCTGGGCTATTGCCTTGTATCCCCAGCAGCTGAGAGCTGCGATGTAACCCACGGCATATGCCCCCCCTGCACTGTACCTTGTATACCGCCCCCTGCTCTGTACCTTGTATGCCTCCCCCCTGCTCTGTACCTTGTATGCCTCCCCCCTGCTCTGTACCTTGTATGCCTCCCCCCTGCTCTGTACCTTGTATGCCTCCCCCCTGCTCTGTACCTTGTATGTTCCTTGTACCGCCATCCTCCCGGCCGCTCGCATCTCGCTCGTACGCATGTGGGAGATTTCATGCAGCGAGCGTGGATACATGGGATCCTCACGGCCGCTCGCATCTCGCTCCTGCGCATGTGCGGCGTATCTAAGTGCGGCGCAGATGTGCATATGTGCATCGTTATTTTCCTCCTATCACTATCAGTTCCAGTTTGGTTGACAGAATGGCAGCTCCCATGGGTTTATTGTATTTCCCTTCCTTTCAGCTTAAGAGTGAATTAGGAAAGGTTTAATCCACTTGCACTGTTTTATTTTTACATGTTTGATGACAAACAGCATGTCATAATTATTTGAATTAAAATTACCATATTGAAATCAGATCTAATGCTTTTTAAATTTTTCTTCGGTGTGTGTTGAAAAAGGGGTAGTCTTATACGGCGAGTATATCCCAAACTCTATATTTTCAGTGTAAAAGTTGGGGGTCGTCTTATACGCCCAGTCGTCTTATACGCCGGCATATACGGTAGTCATTTTATGTTTAGAAGGAGTTGTCAGCAGAATACAGGTTGCTGTACTCAGGTAAGAATATTAAGTGCCGATATAATCTTTACATTTAATACATTTATTTTGGTACTTGATGATGGCATAACCTGAAATATAAAAACATAACGTAACATAAAGGGGAAAGACCTCTTTCACACAAACGATATGGATTGTGTTAGGATCTGTTCAGGAAAAAATTGATAGTTTTGCACTCAAGTTCCGTCAGTTTTCTCTGCCATTGCATTCAGCGTTTCAGTTTTTTCTGCATGGGTGCAATCAAAATAGGAGCACTAGTGTGGCTCTCCTGACAAAGAGGGAGTAACTTAGTTTAAATGGTGCATGTCTTCATAAAAAATGGGGGTGGCTTAAATGTGGTACCAGGCGCCAAAATGTTGGTGCATTTTTGGCGTAAACTAAGAAAAATAAATAGGAATTGTAAACTTGAACTAGACAGTATATAGGTGCACCAAATTTATTAGCCGGAATCGGTCACTATAATAAATCTGACGCAATTTACAGATTCTATTAGTTGATGTGGGCCAGTATCTTTTATTTACCGGAAACAACCATGAGATGCTTAAGACTGAGTCCATGTGTTCCAAGCATCCAGAGCTGGACAACTGCACAGGTTACCTCCTCAAATGCTGTCCCTGATATGTGACATGTCCATTTATGTTTTTCAGGGTAACTGTACAATCTTGCTCCTAATGCTGGACATACACTTGAGACAACCGCTGAATTGCTGCCGTGGGATCGTTCATCTTATCAAGGCTGGCTCTAGAAATGTTTGCGGAGACTTATTTCAGAAATGTGTTTTGATTTTTACTTGTTGGGTAAAGTTTTAAGAAGGAGTAGTGATATAGCCAGAGTCTTTAGGACAATCTACAATAATTGGGGGATTTACATATGAATTAGAAAAATTTTGCTGTATATTTGCAAATTTTGCTACTTTTTGCATTTTCACACCATGCTCACTTGTGCATGGTCATCTATATTAATTTGCTGCAATCCAAATTTATCAGCTGGGGCATATCAAAAATTTACAAAAAGCATGCTAGCTTACTCCAGTGGGGGGCAGTAAGTGGAATACAAAAAGTGGAATAATATCCCCAGACAGAATTGCTATGTTAATGATGTGACAAACATATCAAACACTGTGTACCATTTGATTTGGTGCCAAGTATGCCAACGCAGAGTCGAAGCAAAACTAAATTCCCCTCTTGATAAATTCCCCCTTAAATTCCCCTTATGAAAGCAGCTGTACCTCTGTAATGCATTTATGTTACCTTTATTGCTATATTCAGAGTGTGGTCAGTGTTTGGCATCCTAGCGTGGCTGTAACACTCATGCAATTCATTGTTGGTCCTATCGATAGTTTTTCCTGTGTTAAGAAGCTGCCGCAGATTTTTTAAGCAGCCACATTTACAAACCACTAACCAATATGAAGAACAGATCATTTACATGCATTTGAAGGTAGAAATAGGAAAATACTACTGTAATTTGTCCTTGCTGAGAAATGCTTCTCTGGGGGATAGGGGCTCTTGATTGACAGGATCATACGACAAATATACATGCACAGCCTGCAGACACCAGGGTATGATCTCTGCAGGTCACAATACCCTGCTGGCTACTCACTGTAAAACACAGATGGAAAACCCAGAGAATTAGGGATTCAAATTATAGTTCATACATTAAAGGGACACCAGGCTCTTGAATACTATCACCAGAACTGGTCTTTTTGTAACACTAGTCTCTAGTTTATAAACTTTAATATGTATAGATATATAGTATATATTAATGTACATATCCATGTATGTCTGCTGAACGGAATATTCCTCCTACTTTGAGAAATTTTCCCACATTGTTCTGTATTTTATAAAAGGTTAATAGGTTTTCCTAAGACTATTCTGCTGCTCACTCTGAGGACTTCTGCTGATGTCTTTCCCATAACTAATGTCCCTCTCTCCATGCCATTAACATTTAAGAAGAATATTTAGGAGAGCTCTAAGAAATGAACTGACCCTTAATGGTTAATTAATACCTTTGGTGCATCGGTAAAATAACATCAAGTCTAATCTTGCAAAGCAGTCGTATGCTGCAAGCCTACATTATTCTGTTCACTGGGAGAGCTCCAGCAGTCTACACAATGCCGTTACCCTATTGTTTAATGCATTTCCACATGCTACTTGTATTTCACATTTCGCCTTGGCTAAGATGGATCCATCCTTCTTTTCTTTATTGCCTCCATGAAACAATTATTCGGTGTTAACTCTCACCCATTCCTTATTGCTGCCTCTGGCAATACGGTGTTAATCTGGAAGGCAGAAGCATCTTCCGGTAAATGCTGCTTGATGATCTGCATTATGATATTGCTTCTACAGATGCAGAACACAGAATAATACCAAATTCTGAATTGGTAACGGGGAGGAATCTATTCAGCATCGGATACAGTGAAGAGTATATGAAGACAATGTTCAAGCTGATGACAACCACGTGATAGGACTGAAAAGGAACTACATTGCTAAAAATGTCTATGCCTAGGCCTGCACACTACATACATCATATTTCTGACAGCTCTGTGCCCCCAAGGCCATCAGCCCTGGCAACTTCGCTAACATTTAAAGGGGTTGTGCACTCATTTCCAGATCTCTCATATTGGTGGGATCCATGTGGCCTCATCCCCAGTTCTGGGCCCCGGTCTCCGCTGCTTATGATCAGTGATTGGCTGCAGCAGAATCAAACAGGAAGTTTACATGGAGGGAGCCTAGACAAGCAGCAGAGGCTGGGGAGTGAATGAGCTGGGACCAAGCACTGCGGATCAGTATGATCACCAATACGGGCCCGCCAGTCTGAGAGGTCTGGAATTTAGTGCACAACCTTTTTAAGGCTGGGTTCACACATGAACGATTAGCTGCGTATTTTCCTGAGGCATATCAGCAGCGTTGTACAGTACCAGCAAAGGGGATGAGAATTTCAGAATTCTCATCCAAATGCTATATTTAAAAAATGTAAATTTTTTTATACAGCAAATTTTATTGCAGACCTAGGTGTGTCTTATGGGCTGGTGCGTCTTATAAGGTGAAAAATATGGTATATGTGCAGTATTTCTGATTCTAATCTACAGTAGAAAAAAAGGACCAAAGGTTACGTTCACACACTGCGGGTTTTGTTGCAGAAAAGCTGCAGATTAGACACAGCCCCCATAATCAGCCCTTATGCCTCTCAACAGCCCCCATTATAAGCCTTTATACCTCTCACTAGCCCCCAATATAAGCCTTTATACCTCTCACTAGCCCCCAATATAAACCTTTATACCTCTCACTAGCCCCCAATATAAGCCTTTATACCTCTCACTAGCCCCCAATATAAGCCTTTATACCTCTCACTAGCCCCCAATATAAACCTTTATACCTCTCACTAGCCCCCAATATAAGCCTTTATACCTCTCACTAGCCCCCAATATAAACCTTTATACCTCTCACTAGCCCCCATTATAAGCCTTTATACCTCTCACTAGTCCCCATTATAAGCCTTTATACCTCTCACTAGTCCCCATTATAAGCCTTTATACCTCTCACTAGCCCCCATTATAAGCCTTTATACCTTTCACTAGCCCCCATTATAAGCCTTTATACCTCTCACTAGCCCCCATTATAAGCCTTTATACCTTTCACTAGCCCCCAATATAAGCCTTTATACCTCTCACTAGCCCCCATTATAAGCCTTTATACCTTTCACTAGCCCCCATTATAAGCCTTTATACCTCTCACTAGCCCCCATTATAAGCCTTTATACCTCTCAC
This sequence comes from Bufo gargarizans, assembly GCF_014858855.1. Taxonomy (NCBI): domain Eukaryota; kingdom Metazoa; phylum Chordata; class Amphibia; order Anura; family Bufonidae; genus Bufo; species Bufo gargarizans. The sequence continues at coordinate 208,193,322 of NC_058083.1, forward strand.
TAGTCCCCATTATAAGCCTTTATACCTCTCACTAGCCCCCATTATAAGCCTTTATACCTTTCACTAGCCCCCATTATAAGCCTTTATACCTCTCACTAGCCCCCATTATAAGCCTTTATACCTCTCACTAGCCCCCATTATAAGCCTTTATACCTCTCACTAGTCCCCATTATCAGCCCTTATGCCTCTCATCAGCCTCCAATATCACCCCTTATGCCTCTCATCAGCCTCCAATATCACCCCTTATGCCTCTCATCAGCCTCCAATATCACCCCTTATGCCTCTCATCAGCCTCCAATATCACCCCTTATGCCTCTCATCAGCCTCCAATATCACCCTTATGCCTCTCATCAGCCTCCAATAT